>NC_062983.1:22695221-22995221 GCF_023078275.1 Leguminivora glycinivorella | reverse complement strand
TGGAGTTGATATCCATTTCAATTGGTGCGTTCTGGGTAATAAATAATGGCTTGATCCCATTTGCTACTTCATATTTATGTGAGCTGACATTTTCAACAATGGTAGATATAAAAACAAAAAAAAAAGGAATAAGAATTTGACTTTTCAAGACTTTGACTTCATTAAGTTAGAAATAATCAAATCAGCCTGTCATAAGTTTCTCTTAAACCTAAACTTCGTGGCCCCCCAGGATAAGTGCCGCGACCCCCCTGGGGGTCGCGACCCACACTTTGAAAAACACTGGATTAAAGGAAGAGAAAATTGTATTATATTGTTACCCTGGATTTGTTCGTATTCATTTTCGATTTGCAAAGATCTACTTAATGAATCTGTAGTGGGTGGGGTGTAAGTAGGTACATAGTTTAGCAAGTACGTGAAAATGTTACATGCTTTACTATGAAGTAATATAATGTACTGTTAACTAAGGTCACATAATAGTGGTCCTTTGAATAAGTTAGCTCTCCGTTAGCACAATCAATAGCAACAAGATTTAGTATCGGGAGCGAGTTACTCCCTAATTTATAACAGATTGCGCAAAACGGCATTTCATTTTTTGCCAAAGATTTGATTATAGCCCCGGTGTGTGCCTGCTCAATCATAAAGAGGCTGATTGTTTTTTTACTTCGTTGTGCTTACAAAGTTGCACTGCGTACCTAAGGGCTTATTTATACGGAACGAGATCTCGCATGCGAGTTTCGACCGGCTGAATTGATGTAACCTTAATAGTCCGTAATGTACATAACTAATCGTAATATCGTAGTATCTCACTGCATGTCAATGTGCCCAGAATGAATCATACGAATTATTCGTTAGCTACAAAACTGGTGCCCCTATTTTGTGGAATTTCCTACGTGTTTAAGCTATATGGCATACGTTTTACTGGTAATGGATGCGAGCATTAGTGTGTGACACCAATATATTATGTGTGTTTGTAATAATAAATTATTCCCTCCATCTCCACCATGCACCGATAAGAAAATAAAATTTAATTTCATAATAACAACTACTATCAACTTATCTTGGTCTGTCTCAAGGTTCGCGATTGCAGTGCAAACTGCGACTTGTACAATATGCGTAAAGCGACCCTTTACTTCATTTAGGTACAAGAAGTGTCACGCGGTGATGCAAACATCAATAACAGTAGTAACTGTGAAGACATTAGCGGCCAAACGACTTCCAAAATGACGGGCATAAAGCCTTAATGGCCGGCAATTAATGCCGATGCAAATTTTAATTCGTTCTGCGCAATTAGAGCCTGGGAACCGGCGCAGGCGCGTCGCAGGCGCGGCGTTAGAACTGTCAATGTTTAAGGCGGAGCCGTCATGTGTTTGCTATGGAGCTAAATGAATTAAGTAATTACCAATAGAAACAGAGAATTAACAAAACAGGGAATCAATTAATTTTATACCTGAAACAAAGGAGACAGTTCTACAAAAAATCTGTCTATTGACTTTTTCTTGGAACTCTTATTTTCTTTCTTTAAGATGATTATGATGCTTGCCGTAAATTTTGCTTTTTGACTTTGAAAATAAACACAGTTTAACACAGTTAAAACTAACAAGTTTTTAAATCTAAATATGTACATTATAGTACTTAGACATACTTTAATGTGAATCAGCAAAAAACATCGTTGCTTTAGAATTTAATCCGATTAATAATGTGTCCATGCCATTTTGCAGACGCTATGCACTATAAGTACAGTCCCCTTTAATAATATGAGATTGCACCCAAAAAACAACATCTAATTTATTTTCCAATATGTGCTATAATTTCGTCCGCTTCGTCTTTAAATCTCTTTAATTGCGTCTTAATCGTCGCCCCATAAAACAAGCGATAGGAGCGTGATAAATGATAATAAGTGTGTATATCGCTCGCGGTTGAGATACGGCCTTATCCGGGTTTGATCGCGGGCGTGCGAAGTTAATTGGATCGGTTCATTTGGCGCTGGTGTACGATAAGTCGATAACTGCTGTCTTTATGGCGCTGAATCTCACATGATCTCACATTCACATTCGTTTCACGCTGCATGCTGCATAAATTTTAAAATCATTTATTGATAATATTTTTTCTCTCTCTTATTTAGAATTTTAGTTGTTATAAAAATGCGACTCATATGGCTGCCGTTCCCTAGGCAACCAATGGATTAACAGCCTACGCTTACGTCCAAGGTAGTTCATCACACATCGCCTTAATTTACCATTTCTCGACAGAGATGCTACTCTGGCCATGAATTTTTTCTTGGCTCGCTAGCTAAAAGTGGTATCTATAATAAACTTTAAAATAAAACAGACAAAGATGTCCGTAATTGTAATTACAGTATGTTCAATTCCTAATTGTGTGATATTATAGGTATCGGTACCATACATGGAGGTAAATAAGAACTATTAATCAGAAATAACACTTAATTTGACAATAAACGGCGATTTGACGCAAGCCAGCTCACTGGCGATGGCGTGGCGGTATAGATGACAAGCAGTAGAAACTTATCTTCTCATTAGCGGCTCCTTTGTGGTAATTATTCACGTAAACAAATACGAATCAATTACTGGACAAAAGAGCCGCGGCTGCGTGCGAATATTCGATAATCGATGAAATCGCCAATACACTACATTGTTAACAGTGACGGGTACATAATGCAGAATGGAGACCCTCTTGGGGTCCTGGATGATAATTACCTAAAAAACAATTCCAAGGGATATTTAAGTTTTTAAATCTAAGATGCCTTTAGAATGAATGTGATGCTGTTTTTAAGACTTCTGGTAAAACCAGAAATGGTAGGAGGCATACCTATTTTTTATGATAACATTGATAACGTTGTACTCAGCCATAAAACTATAAATTCAAGGGTAAACATAACTCTACAGGTTATTAAGGTAGTTTCCATAAGCGTCACGAGTCACGACCCCGAAAAAATGCACTTTTATGTGAATGCCCACTTCCTGAAATCGTTTTTCATTTTTTATAGGTAAGTAGGTACTTTCTAGAAGTCTACAAACATTTTTATAACCTATTTTGTGTCCTACTGATGGCCAACGGCCTCCCCTGTTCTCGCCACACGTGACAGCTTTGTGCATTTCTCCGCCAGGCCTGCTAACTACTAATAATTGTCAGTATTTATAACAGCTGGTCTTGGACGCGGACATTCGTTAATCGCTGCAATCGGCAAATCCCAATGCTATCGATTAAGAATCGGCACGTGATAGGCCAACCAAGATTATCACGGCAATTTACTGTCAATATACAGCGTGTAGTTTTGATACCACCGGCTTAGTCTAAGGGTAGTTTTACTACTTATAATAGAAACACTTTCATAGGAAATGAAATTGATAGTTTTCCTAACTCAAAATATAGCGACGCGACATCCTCTTTTAGCATAATGATAAGTGAATACAATATCAAAAAAAAAAAACGTTAGCACTCTACAAAAAGATCAAAAATGAACTACGCTCGAGCAGAACAAATAATATGTATGTCACAGTTATGTAGGTACTATATCTCTAAATCCTACGTCTTGTTTAAGTTAGCGCATATATGAAAAGTACACACTGTATGTAACAGTTTCCACGTACGCGGCCCGATTAAACATAATTTTGAATAATTAGCGTCTGCACGATGACTGATAATGTACACTCGGCTTAAAAGGAGCTGTGCTCATTTAAAACTCTGATAATTGCAGATTGTTCGCGGACACAAAGAACCGTAAAACACCACAATTATGCTGAAACATCAGGAACTGTTACTGAACTTTTGTTATGGCCATATTGTGCTTACCTACAAACTTGTGAAAGTTGTGTAGTCATTATGCGGTTAACAATATCTATGTGCAAAATATATTCCTGTACAGAACAATGTGTACTCGTATTGGTGGAGTAAATAACTCTTTAAAAGTAATACTGGTCAATACTGAGGTTGCAATGAGTAACTAGTAAGTAGTAATTAAAATAAATATATAAGTACCTACATAAAAATCTAGCTTCAAATATATGCGATATGCCATACTTATTTTAATTTATGTACCAATAGAATACAAGAAAGAAGAAAAAATGGGATCAACAAATTTCATAAAATAAATTTATGAGCATACTTCCTATTTAAGTCTGAATGTACGCACATACATACATACATATATATTATGTATATAACCATTATTATATTGTAAGATTGTACACCATGATTGTACTACATTTAAATAATTACTCATCATCATCCTCCTTGCGTTATCCCGGCATTTGCCACGGCTCATGGGAGCCTGGGGTCCGCTTTGACAACTAATCCCAAGATTTGGCGTAGGCACTAGTTTTACGAAAGCGACTGCCATCTGACCTTCCAACCCGGAGGGTAACTAGGCCTTATTAGGATTAGTCCGGTTTCCTCACGATGTTTTCCTTCACCGAAAAGCGACTGGCAAATATCAAATGACATTTCGCACATAAGTTCCGAAAAACTCATTGGTACGAGCCGGGGTTCGAACCCGCGACCTCCGGATCGAAAGTCGCACGCTCTTACCGCTAGGCCACCAGCGCTTAAATTACTATTACCATTTAATTGCATTGAAAGCCTCCATGGAAAATAATGATTTTATCATCAGTAAACAGTACTTTATACTTAGTGTACATTTCGAAACCAGAACCACATTTCTCGGTTTATGAATCAGTAGCGCAATCTAACACAATCGGCTCCGTCACGCCATCTCGTGAGAACTGGCGGCAGCTTAATATCCGTATTCAATATTTTAAGGTGTTATTTAGTAGGTACTTAAGTACAAATATACAGCAAAAACTTACAAATAAACACTTATACTAAAAACTTACAAATACAAAATTTGACTAACGGGTGATAACAAAAAAATGATAATGAATTTATGCAGCTCTATAATAGAATAAATACTATTCAATATTGAAAAAAAGTTTGTTCTAGAAGTTGTTGCTATCTCTTTTGTGTAACATAATCGTAATTTTTTTTCATAAGTCATTTTGTTGCTCAAAGATGGTGTTCCGTACGAGACTCATAACGCCATCTCTTGTCCAAGCGATGTAACCACACATGTCGCGTGATACCTATCGCAGCCAATACGGAGCGCGATATGCGCCGACGTCATCCTACGTCACGACATATTGTCCCCTGCTACCCATCTATCCTCGATATATGTACACGTAGATTAAGAAGCATTTAGAATTATAAGAAAAAAGCACGTAATTTCGGAATTTTATTTCACCATCCAAGAAAGTTGACCTTCTCACCTATACGCAACGCCTAATCGAGAACATTTGGTCCTTCTTCGCCAAATATATCAACGATTTCTTCGCCAATCGTCGAGTACGAGATGAGAGGTCTTTGAGAACCAGCACCCTTGGAAGAGAAAGCGCACATCAACTTTCTTCTTGGACGGAAGGCGCGTATGCAGCAGGAAGACCCCCAAGGACACACAATTTGGGAAACTGCGGAGACCTATAGGACGAGAACTGGACATCCGACGATTTTTAAACGCGCATATTTCGGTACGGACATCCAGCCACCCTATACCTACTCCCTTTGTCTTCAGTTGCTAAATACCGTGCTTAATCAATTTCAGTGAACCTGTGACGAGTATTCTTTCCGCGACCCGTAACAAGGACCCGTTTTCGCCACCACGCAGAGCGAAATTGCATCGGAGTCCAAAGTTCAATCGTGAGTACTCCAGCTTTCCATACTAAATTTAACCAAAATGGCACTTGATGATGTAGGGCCAAGCAAATCACGCGATAAATCGCCAGCTAGGGCGATCTGTGACGTCGCGATTGAACCCCATGTTCGCGATTTAGTGAAAAAACGTGGCATCATTAAGGCTAGACTCACAAAGTTCGCAACCCACATTCAAAGCTGTAGCGATGATTTAAACTCGTTAACTGAGCCTTGTAGAATAAATTTAAAGTTACGCATGCAAGGAGCAGAGAGCCTGTACACCGAATTTAATATTCTTCAGACTGAAATCGAAGCAAGTGTGTTCGAATCGAACCTTGATGAGCAGTTAACGCAACGAGAACAGTTTGAGGATAGTTATTTCACTGCACAGGCGCTCGCCGAGTCTATACTCAGTCAATTTAATACTACCGATAATAAAAGTCTCGCTGTACCGCAAGCTTCAACAATGAAAGCAATTAAATTGCCCGTTTTATCACTTCCTTCATTTGACGGCACGTATGAAAACTGGCTCGCTTTTAGGGATATTTACCTATCACTAGTTCACAATTCTAAGGATCTCTGTGACATCCAAAGGTTCCACTACCTAAAATCTTCGCTAACAGGTAGTGCTCTGTTAGTTATAGAAGCACTAGAACTAACGGCTAGTAACTACGCGGTGGCATGGGAGCTCCTTCTTAATCGCTACAATAACAATAGGTTATTAATCCACAATCACGTCAAAGCACTATTTTCGCTTCAGTCAGTACCTAAAGAATCGCACATTCTTATCAGAAAGTTAGTTGACACAACATTAAAAAATTTACGCGCTTTAAAAGTCCTAGGTGAGCCTATCTCGTCCTGGGATACCTTAATTATCTATATCTTAGTGTCGAAGCTCGATAAAACCACAGAACGCGAGTGGGAACAACATAAAAGTAGCCTCACGAGCAGCGACACTCAGATGAAGATTAAACTGGATGATTTATTGCAATTTTTACGTAATCGTGCAGATATGCTAGAAACATTGCAGGCATCACATTCACAAAGTACGAGCACACGCGATAAGCCGGAAGTGAACAAACAACATGTCACTCCGAACTCCACTCACAATTATAATAACAACAAAGTGCACTGTAATGTTTCTACCAACAGCAAACCGCAAAAATCACAAGTATCACAACACAAATCTAAATTCGCATGTCCTATGTGTCAAATGAATCATCCACTTTATTCCTGTGTCAAATTTCTAGATAGTAACTATCAAACTAAACTCAAATTCGTAACTGACAACAAGTTATGCACTAATTGCCTACGCGCAGGTCATGCCGTGGAGTCATGCGTATTCGGCCCGTGTCGCAAGTGCAATAATAAACATAATTCGATTATCCATCCTCCCAGTGATGAGTGCGCCCGCGTCCCCGCTCCCGCTGACCTCACGGCCCCCGCGGCCGCCTCCTCTTCGGCCGCAGCTGTGTCGGTCAATGCGCACTGTCAGCGCATTCCTTCTCAGCGCCCGACTCTCATGCCGGTCTTGTTGTCAACTGCGGTTATCGACGTGATTGATAAATATAATAAACCGCATACTATCGTTGCGCTCCTTGACGATGGCGCGCAACGATGTTTCATTAAAGAATCGTTACGCAACTTATTAGATATACCATTTTTACAGTCCACTCACGAAATTAGCGGTGTAGGTCGTACTATAACGCAGTGCACGCAAACCTGCAATGTACAAGTAAAATCGCGCATAAATACCTACACAACAAACTTACATTGTTTTGTTTTATCGGAAATAAACACATCAATGCCAGTTGTATATGAACATTGCGAAAAGTTTGATATTCCAGATAACATACAACTAGCAGATCCGCAATTTCTAGATTACAAAGATTTCGATATCTTAATAGGTGGTGATAAGTTTTGGGATTTGTTTACTATGGAGAAAATTAAATTACGTAACGGCCCTTACTTATTAAACACTGAATTTGGATGGGTAGTAGCAGGTCCTATAAATTTAAACGCACGCATTGAAGGCCGCAACCGTATCCAATGTAACTTTACGCAAGTATCAGATTCGTTATTACGGCGATTCTGGGAGATTGAGGAGGTACCTACCACTCGGGACGCATTGTCCGACGAGGAGAAGGCATGCGAGGAGCATTTCGTTCGCACCACTACGCGCGACGGCGAAGGAAGGTTCTGCGTCAGCATGCCACTCAAGCAGTCACCCGAAGTGCTAGGAGAATCGTATCCTCAAGCTGAACGTCGTTTGCTCGCGCTAGAAAAACGATTACAACGTTCAGATACGCACAAAAAATTGTACACGGACTTTATGCATGAATACCTCGATTTAGGGCATATGAGTAAAGTTTCGTCGTATAACTCACCGCATTTCTTCTTGCCCCACCACTCAGTATTTCGTGAAAGCACCACTACGCGATTGAGAGCTGTTTTTGACGCTAGTGCGGCATCTAGTAGTGGTACATCCTTGAATGACCTACTAATGATTGGTCCCGCGATCCAAGGTGACCTTCTGTCAATTCTTCTTCGCTTTAGGCAACATCGTTATGTAGCATGCGCAGACGTCGCTAAAATGTATCGCCAGGTACTCGTGGCAGAAGATCAACGCGACCTTCAATTAATACTTTGGCGCGATAGCCCCGATCAGCCGATTCAAATTTATCGTTTAAATCGCGTCACTTACGGTACGGCGTCGGCGGCTTTTCTAAGTGTCCGTTGTTTAAAACAGTTAGCCACTGAATGCACAGATCCCGACGTTAAAAGAATAATTAACGATGATTTTTATGTAGACGATATGATAACTGGGTCACAGGATAAACTTGAATTGTTACGACTATGCAATGAAACCGCGCGCACATTGCAATTAGGTTGTTTTCCGTTACGGAAGTGGGTATTCAACTTTAGCGATCCGTCGTTAGAGTCTAACTTCGCACTGTTGACTGACGCGCAAAGTCAACTAACGTTCGATAAAGACTGCAATTCAAAGACATTGGGCATAGGTTGGAATAATTATTACGATCAATTTTATTTCAATTCAAAACTTGATTTAACAAAAAACAATGATAAAATAACTAAGCGTATTATTTTATCACACATTTCGCAAATTTATGACCCATTGGGTTTATTAAGTCCAACAATTATGCTAGCCAAGGTCTTACTCAAGCGTTTATGGCTTCTTAAACTGGATTGGGACGACGATGTCCCCGCTGACGTCACGCGCATCTGGAATGATTTCACTAGGTCGTTATCAGCTGTTTTAGGTACAATCCGTGTGCCGCGTTATGTAATGGGTTGCAGCAATTATACGCGCATAGAAATGCATATCTTTACAGATGCGTCACAGGTTGCCTACGGAACTTGTATTTATGTTCGCACAATAAATAATGATCAAGAAGTATGTTCACGATTATTATGTTCAAAAGGGAAATTGTCCCCAATTAAAGCCCTAAGTACGCCCCGTCTCGAACTTTGTAGTGCACTTTTAGGCGCAAAATTATATGACAAGGTCATTAATAGTCTCCGCTGTCAATTTGATGACGTCATATTTTATTCTGATTCGACTTGTGTGTTAGGGTGGTTGCGCATGTCACCAAACTTATTAAAGACTTTCGTACAGAATAGGGTCACTGAAATCCATGAACTGACCAAAGGGCTTCCTGGCGACACGTCAGCGGTAAAATGAACCCTGCTGACTTAGTCTCAAGAGGCGTTCGATTAGAAGACCTATCTGGATCTAGTTTGTGGTGGCAAGGACCTGAGTTCTTACAAGACGTTAACTATAACCCTAAGGACTTGTCAAACATGCCTAGTTCGGATGATTCGCATGACATGTTGCCAGAGATTAAGTCTAACGTAAACTTAGCTCTTACGGCAACCGCACAAGAGTCACTATTCCCTTTCGAGCGGTTCTCTCAGTTTTCGCGCATGATACACGTCACTTCGTATGTTTTACGCTTTATTCACAACGTGCGCAAGAAGAATAATAAGCGTAGGGGCTGTATCAGCGTTGATGAACTGCGGGAATCTACAAATTTGTTAGTCAGGCTGTCTCAACTGGAATCGTTCCCAGATGAGTACACGCAGTTGGCTAACAAACAATCAATTAAAACTAAAAATAGTTTAAGTAAATTAAACTTGTTTATCGATACTGATCGCGTCGTGCGAGTCGGTGGTCGTATCGGCTACTCGCAACACTTTGCTTATGAAAAAAGCACCCGATTTTAATAACAAGCAAACACCACTTTACGTTATTGTTATTCCGCCACGAGCATAAAAAACTTTTACATGCTGCACCGCAAGCCCTTCTTTATGAACTGCATGATGCTTGGTGGCCACTAGGTGGTAGGAACCTCGCGCGAAAGGTTTTTTATGATTGTGTTGTTTGCAAGCGATTAAGAGGGAAAACCCTAACTCCTTTCATGGGAAACTTACCCAAGGAGAGAATTACGCCTACGTATCCCTTTTTAACTTGCGGCGTGGACTATGCAGGGCCAGTTTTTATATTGAACCGCAAAGGCAGAGGTGCTCAAACCGTTAAGGCATATATTTGTTTGTTCGTTTGTTTCGTTACGCGCGCCATTCACTTGGAACTTGTCAGCGATCTGACCACCGATGCTTATCTTCTAGCTCTCAAACGCTTTATAGCTAGGCGCGGCAAGCCGAATGAAATCTTTTCAGATAATGGTAGGAACTTTGTGGGTTTAATGAACGATTTTGCCAAGTTTTTATCGCAATGTAGTCCCGACATAATAGATTACGCCACTAGTTGCAATATTAAATTTAATTTTATTCCACCTTACGCTGCCCATTTTGGTTCCTTATGGGAAGCTGGAGTAAAATCATGTAAATATCATGTACGCCGTGTTATAGGTAACGCTCACCTCACGTATGAGGAATTTAGCACGGCATTAAGCCAAATTGAAGCTGTCCTCAATTCCCGTCCTTTATACGCCATGTCCTCGGATCCGCACGATTTCCTTCCTCTGAGCCCTGCGCACTTTCTCGTCGGCCGCACCTTGACGTCGCCAGCCTCAGAAGACCTTCAACACGCACCTGCTCATCGACTCAACCGGTACCAGATGGTGGAGAAGATTAGGCAGCATTTCTGGGCCCGCTGGTCCAAAGAGTACGTCTCCGAGCTACAGACGCGGTCCAAATGGCGAACTCACTGCGAGGACCTCAAGCCTAACACATTGGTCCTTATAAAGGACGACAATTTGCCTCCCCTCAAGTGGCAGCTAGGACGCATCGTCAAAACTATCCCTGGTAAAGACGGAGTATCCAGAGTGGCAGATATTCGCACTGCATCTGGCATCATAAGACGCGCATACACTAAAATCTGCCCTTTAGTGTCTCAGCCAGACGAAGAGAAAGGAGGGGAAGCTCAAGAATCCTCTTGAAAGCCAGATCTTTCAAGGCCGGGGGCATGTTCCGTACGAGACTCATAACGCCATCTCTTGTCCAAGCGATGTAACCACACATGTCGCGTGATACCTATCGCAGCCAATACGGAGCGCGATATGCGCCGACGTCATCCTACGTCACGACATATTGTCCCCTGCTACCCATCTATCCTCGATATATGTACACGTAGATTAAGAAGCATTTAGAATTATAAGAAAAAAGCACGTAATTTCGGAATTTTATTTCACCATCCAAGAAAGTTGACCTTCTCACCTATACGCAACGCCTAATCGAGAACAGATGGCGTGGATAGCAAGAAGCTTTGAAACTACGCGCTGTACCGCTGTACACTTTAGACTTCCTAACATTAGCGTCTGTAGCGTAGCGTAGCGTTCACAGTGGATCATTTTAGCAAGGAAAACTTGGCAATTTCTACCATCTTATAGAATTCTGTCATCCTTGACGGTAGTTCGAAGAGGTGGCAGCAGTCGACCAGCGAATATTATGACCAAGACGGCGTTGAAGTTACTTCACAGTTATTTTAATGCTGAAAATTCCATAAGCCAAAATATGTCGCTATAAAATTCAAATATACTTACTCGTACATTTGTAAATCATGAAAAACGATTGGTCAGAAATACAGAAAGCAGGTGAGGGCACCGGAATCCACACACGATCAAAAACCGACTGTTACGTCGCAATGGCGTTGCGTTGACGTGAAATGATTCAAGGAAATCGTTCATTTGGATGAAGGAAGAAATTTGCCTTTAGTAAAACTTATATTATTGGATATAAACGGTACTTACCAGAGATGTTTCTACTATACCAGCAAGACATATAGCATAGCTAGGTAACTAAAAACAATTAGAGAGCTGAAAATTTTGCCCAATTTATAAACATTATAGGACATGTGTGCGAAAGATGGACAAAAAAAATCGTCCAACGGTCTTTTACGAACATGATGTTCAAGCTCCGATTTACAGTTTACCGCGGACCCTATGCCAATCTCCATTACATTTTTGTATACGTATTCTTGTATATATTCAACATATATAGCAATTTTTTTTTTAATCTGAAGAGTTTTCTTTAAATGTATTCAAATTTTTTTGTTATCACCCGTTAAGTACAACTAGGGCCATCAAATATCACTTCACTCGTCGTGCTAATGCTGTAGTGTAGTAATCTGCAGCAAATATGCAGCTGCAATAAGAGTATGTCGCAGTTGTAGTACCTACAGTCACAAAAAAGGTGATTAGAGATAAAGGCACAGTATTTTTAGAGAAATATTTGTGTTTGTCGTATCAAAACCGTTTAAACGTATGACGAATTTGAAAATTAGAATAGGTCTCCCGACCTTAATAATTTTACATTAATGAATCAACACTAACCCAGCAAATAAGGAAACATAAACATCGTCAATTTCAAATTACAATAAGTGGCGAGATTACCCGGATATAGACAAACCAGTGCCAGCATATACCGCGCGACCGATCACCGCCCATCGGTAGTTATAGGAAGACATAAGTCAGCATGCCGATGCACATCCATTCATTCAAAAGCGTGCTACGGTCATAAAAACCGCAACTAACTGGTTAATTACTGTGCGCGTGCGCGGCGCCGATCGGCGTAATTGCGCCGACGCCGAATCGTAATCGCGCCGCCAAAGCGCGCCGCGCCGGAAAAACGCCGACGCTACTTAATGATCAATGACATAGTGATCGCTGACGGGCGATTATTGAATTATTTCGGTATTGTGGGAACGGCTATTGTTAGGGTAATCGGCGTGAAATTCTTTGACATCTGCTTTTTGCTAAGTGATTGGTCTATTTTGGAATTAATTGCCGCCATCATTATGATAGAACGAAGAAGAATCTTTGAATTTTGTGCAATATCTAATTTAGTACTATAACGTAAAGTGATACATAATCCGACGTCTATAAACGTGTCAAGTAAAACCACTTGTAACGTCGATATTAAATTTGTTAAAATTTAAATCGTGTGATGCTGTAAAATTTTACATAGATACACCAATCTACGCTATAAGATACGAGTACTTACTTACTTCACCAGCTCAGTGGCCCAAAGTCCAAAGTGTTTTATTTGTATATGTCAAACTGATTACCGTGGTGGTAAACAATATGATATAATATGTAGCACTATACTCGGCCTGATGGCGTACAAAAACTTCATTATGTCCTTACATACTAACATGCGAAATGATTTTACGTAACTATATTCAACTTAAATTGGGAAATTGAGTAATAATTAATTATAATATAATTAATATTGAAATTCATATCAGACCGTGGGCATTCAAATTATGTAGCAAAAATTCAGAAATAGAATAAAAACAATTATCAATTAAAAATGTCAATAGTTTATTTACGTTTAAATTCATTTTCCCCTCACTAGCTCGGAAACACGTGTTTTGTCCTTTAATATCAGCGGGTAAAACCGCATTTTATCCACTAGTGGGTAAAGTAATTTGACCTTGAATAAAGTCAAATTAACTGCTTTAAAATTGATAAAAGTAGGTTAATCTAGTAATAAAGATGATTTACCACCTGTGGAACTTCTGGAAGCAGTGATAAACGCAGTTTTTGCGTTGTAGTTTCCTCGCTATAGTGAGGCGAAAAGTTTTGTGTTACACTCGGGTGCAAATGTATTTTACTTCTCGTGTGTTAAAAAACTCGCAAGTTCAGGATTCTATTTTAGAACCACTCGCTTCGCTCGTGGTTCAACTATAGAATCCTTTCACTTGCTCGTTTTTCAATTCCGCACTCGGCGTTAAAATACAACTTTGCCCCCTTGTATAACAAATAACTATTAAGGGTAACATTCTAAAACTAACAGGGAATTTGTTATAAATCTTACTAGCTAAGCAGAATACACTTTTTCGCATTAAAGCAGTTTTTGCGAAAACAGGAAACAGATTCTGAGGATACCTGGAATCTCTAGTAAATACCTCGGAAACCGTCCTGAATAGTGTTGGGTTTGTTTTAATAAACATCATAATTTCAAAAATATATAGGCACGGAAAAGTCAAAATATTTAATTCTTTAAAATGTGGCACACAGCTATCTGTTAAGTGAAGCCCTCGAATTGCTTTCACACATTTCTTCTGCGCTATAAAGACGGCTTCTCTGTTGACCGAGTTACCCCAGTAAATGAGCCCATATCGTAAAAAAGGATATCTATTGGCCTCCGACACAACAGATCGCCACTCTGCCCACCACTATTGTATTTATTCTTCAAAAGCCCTTGAGGTTGTTGTTACCTAATTATTTCACGCATAACCAATATTTCTTTTCCGCCCTTATAAAAATAAAACCGTGTTATTTTACGTAATTTTGGCATCAAAGCCGCTCTTAAAAATGACATTAAAGATAATAGCATGTGATTATGCGACAACTCCGTGCGATGTAATCGGCGTTCCCGCCCCGCCCTGGCCCGCCCTCGGTCCGCCCACGCCCACGGCTATGCCGGCTTATTTTATAAACTTATGACTTAGATTCTTGCCCTCATGGTAAATATATCTATTTCAGTGTAAACAACTAAAATAATAACATTTACTGGACTAAAACCTTCGTGTAAAACAAAGGAGTTTCATTAATATTCGAACATATAATTTTTGAAACTCAAAATCCATCCATACTAATATTATAAACGGGAAAATGTGTGTGCCTGTTTGTTTGTCCGTCTTTCACGGCAAAACAGAGCCACGAATTGACGTGATTTTTTAGGTGGAGATAGTTGAAGGAATGGAGAGTGTCATAGGCTACTTTTTGTCTCTTTCTAACGGAAGCGAAGTCGCGAGTAAAAGCTAGTATCCCATAGTTCCCATACATGCATAAGATGCACGTGGTTCAAAGGAAAATATAAAATACTAGAGTGGTACAGTGCGCATCAATGATAATGGATAAAATAACGCACCAAAAGTATCTGCCATTCTGAATCCTTTTCCAAAATGCTATAGATGGATATCAACAGTTCGCGTGCAAAGTCTGTCTAGATAATATAAGGAAACATATATGTTTTGTTTATGTTATTAAAAATGGTGGAAAAGTTTCTTATGATATCCGATACGCTGCTTTAGATGCTGCCTGTACCTATTACTCGCACGGCGGAGTGGTGACAGATCTCACCATTACTCAGCATTAAGAGCTCACGGCACGGACCGATGCATCTCCGCAGGACGCTACTTTCACGACCAACTATTATCATTTCATTCTGATTAGCAGAGACTGCAATAATAAAGACTGGCTATACATATATAGCTTGTTGGTATGTACTCCACAATTTCAGCTCTGTATACGATATGGATCGGACATGTCTGTGTCAAAAATGATTAATCTTTAAACAAACACGTCACTGTTGACACTGACATATCCGATTCATATCGTACAAAGTATTTAGAGCTAATAAAAACTTCAAGCTCAAGCCGAGTAGTTACTGCCAGGATGAGCCAGGAGTTACAACGATAAACTACTCTTAGATGATTTAGATGTGATGCGAGATGAAATACCTACCATTTGGAATATTACCTACCGTTTCTACAATAAAGAACCTTTATTCGTATTAGGTACGTGCCACGCATGATAGGCGTGGCGCTAAGGATAAATAAAGTGTCTTACAATGTGTTAGGATTTATACCCAGTCTTTTTATCCACTAGTCTGTGCGGTTGAGTACCCAAGCGAGTGCGGAGTCAAGCAGGTCGTAAATATTCGGCGCTCATTACCCCGCTCGTGACTATTTGTCTGCCGAGGGGTGGGGGGAGGGTGTAGAGGATCTATGACAAACCACGAACGAAGTTTTACCTCTCTATCGCACTTGCGTATGAATTTACGAGTGCGATAGAGAGATAAAAGTCAGGACGTTGTGATGCGCGCACGCCGCGCCGTGCCTCACTGTCTCGGAGTCGTTGGGAAACTGTATCGCTACAAAGTAGCCGTTACAAGCCGACGTGGCTTTTTAATTGAGGCCATATCTTTTAGATTTCCCTCGCAGTTAGAGGAAACCTAAATAGTCAGACGAAATTGCGTCAATTATAAAGACACAGAGGCAGCAGGCAGGCATCGTATCGCTATAATAATATCTTTACATGAAACTTGGTTGTTTACGTTGACTTGAAAGTTAAAACACTAGATTCTTATTCTGATTATTCGAGATTTTTTTCACAAAATACATTCGATGGAAAGTATTTGTTTCTATTTGACACATCTTAAACTTTGTAGCTTTACGACTTCGTACACCTGTGGAGGCTGTGGATGTGATCAATGTTGCTGTTGTGTGTTGTATGCGCTGTTTAAATGTAATATCGGCCATCCTGCAATCCTTTTAAGATCCCTAAATGTTTCATTTGTTTCAACCAGCTACACTTGCACAATAAAGTTATGAGTTGACACCCCCTCACATGTCAAACATGCCATTACGACATTCACGATAGTTATCATGAAAAAGCTCCTTCAATAGCCCCCCACGCCCGCGCTGACCGCCCACGCAAGGCGTACGCCGCCACCATTTCAATAGCATTTGAAATACCCTTTTATGTGAGACACGGGGCTATTATTTTACTAAATTGGTCTGGATTGTGTTGGGATCTTGTTTATCTATTTTAAAGTGTGGACTTTCTTGTCGTACAGATTATAAATGGTACTTTGTATGGCTAGATGTTTGCTTTTGTGTGACATGCACTATTAATAAGCACATCTTGCCTACAAAGTCTCCTAGAGCGACACTGATTTGTTTCCGGAATTAATCTTTAAATAAAAATTGGTTGTCTGTAAAGTCGGTTTACGGACGGTAGTTTGACGTGACAATACAGTTGCGCTCTCGCTTGCGGAACGGGACAATGACGTCAACTTTTTCGTGCATGCAGCCCGTAGTTAGGGTGATTCTTGAAAGTGTCAATTTTCCCCGTCCTCGGGAAAAAAGTACCCGTAACATTGAAATAAATCATCATTTTTATTTAAGGTTAGTAGAATTAACTTTAAAAAAAAATCAAACATTGAAACATCATTACCCTGGTGCGTCCATCCGTGTTTTTTTGAGTAAACTACTACAAAAAGAATTAGTCAGGGATTGAAATCAACTATAGTTTTAAGTTAAATCGTTACAGCAATAGTTTAAGATTTCAATAAAAAAATGGTTCCTGTGTTTACTGTATTTTCTTGAGCATCTGTAATGAAAGGTTTGTCCGGATTCCCTTGGTGCCTCACTATCAACGTGCATACCCCTACTTAAACACTTTTCAAGGCTTTGGGCCCACCGTGCCTAATAAGTGTCCGTAACGCTCCCGACACCACGGGGAGGGGACATGACAAGTCGTAAGAGTTCTGAGCTATGAAGGTAAAGATATCATTTCCCTGGCTGTGGTTCACTGTGATTATCATTACCCTGTATTTGTATGTAAAATGTATTACTTGCAATAAGCTTACCGTATTTAGTGATAATGATAGTATATGGATGACTGCATATATTGATTATTTCGCTATCTTCATATTAATTACAGTTTCTGCAAAATCGACAAAAAAACATACTTTTTTTCTCATTCCCCTGGTTCTCATTCCCTTGGATTTTAAACAGGGTAATGATAATTTTCCTAAGCTTTTTGAACGAAATTAGTTGAAAGTGATGCCCGTTCGATAAATATGCTTATTATTAAATATAATTTAATATTTTAACAACTATAAAGAAATTTGTTTAAAAAAAATACGCCAAGGGAATCACATCAAGAATCGAATTGGCAAGAATTGATATGCTCAAGAATGACCCAGTACCGAGTTATTAGACGTTGTCACGTCATAAAATTAATCTTAATCGATAAAAAATGTTACAGAGCGTTTTACAAAATTCTATGTACTTACGAAAACATACTTTTCTTGTTAACTCCAGGTACATTTTATGCGATGCCAGAGAAGTAAAGTGAGCTCGTCTACATCTCCAAATTGATTAGTTCATATCATAAAGATTATCACAGCTAAATTAATCTTTAGAACCATCCTGAATGCGATATTTGCGACCGGTTTGGCTCAGTCGGTAATAGTGACCCTGCCTGTGCTAAGCCGCGGTTCTGGGTTCGAATCCCGGTAAGGGCATTTAGTTGTGTGATGAGCTCAGGTATTTGTACCTGAGTCATGGATGTTTTCTATGTAGGTATATAAGTATGTACTTATCTATTTAAGTATGTATATCGTCGCTTAGCACCCATAGTACAAGCTTTGCTTAGTTTGGGGCTAAGTTGATCTGTGTAAGGTGTCCCCAATATTTATTTATTTATTTATATACAATTTTCCGTTCCAAAGGCAATTTGCAAGTACGAATTTGTATTTACTGTGCTTTTTTTTATAAATACAAAAGTGGCAAAGGCGCTAAGTCATGAAAAGGTCCCGTTTATCAGTCGTCGCTGCGACACGACACGGGGCCTGCGCGTGCGACGTAAACCACGCACGATCGGTTTATAATTTCCTGCGCCGCTGTGATGGCTCGCCGTCGTCGCCAAGATCGCTCCGGATGATACTGACTCAACTAGATGTAGATACTTTACAGTGGGAACGTCGCCGTGTCTTCATAGGTGAATGTATCTACATGAGTGATATTCCGGACTAGATATGGTGATTGAGGGTGACGTCAGAGCCGCAGCATCGAGCCGCATTTAATGTAATATATCGCTCGTCAGTAATGTTAACAACTGTATTATTATCAGATGACTGTTTAGTACAACTTTAGTATACCAAATGTGTATTTGATGAACTACCGATTAATAACCTTGTAGGTACATACTAAAAGCGACCACCTTAATAGTTTATGTGGCGCCAATAATGGAAGTTCACTTTTAATGTACCTGTTACTTAACGCATTTATAAAATCTTGAACACACTGTTAGTTAGATAGAACGAAAATACGTTAATTATTATTATTCATAATAGTCGCTTAAAATATAACAGGCACATTAAATCATGACCGCCACTAGGTGAGTGTTTTATTGTTTTATTGTTGTATTATTGTGTCGACTTTTTGTTTATGTTATACCAACAGGTAGTTTTTAAAATATCCAATAATGTATAAGTACTAACCATTATGGGCCCTTTGTTGTCTGATATAATAAATAAATTATTATTATTATTAAACACTGGTGATGAACTTTTAGTTGACGCTTTTACCTTCATATTGTCAGTATTTAAAACCTGATATTGCGCCAACCTCGGCAGTTCATCACCAGCGGCCGAAGAGTGAATATCAAGGTTAAAGTGTTAATTAAAAGGTTTGCTTATACCTGTAAGTATCGATTCCATTTCTTTTATTCAATTATCATACCGTTACCTTCCTAACACAATTTGATGAATATCAATGAATCTAATGAACTGTATTTTGTAATATTATTTAGATGTCTATTGAAGAAACCATAGTGGAGAACAGGAATAAGAACATGCGTTGCGTACGCATAAGTAATGCGGCTTGATGCTGATTGTAATAGATGTGACTTCATGTGGATGGATCATTCATGTGGATGGATCAAGGGTCAGATGCATTATAATTCTGATGACAGTTTCTGTTCGAATTACCCTTAGTACCTTTTATGTATACATCTATTTTTTTTGTAAAAAATAACAAAGAAAAGTAGGTACGAAGTAGTTAGAGGATAGTGGATGCGATACCGTTGTTGGTCCCCGTTAGCGTATTGTGCCATGTGTACGTGAGTAGGTACTGTGTGGATGGCGATGGGAGCGCGGCTCGTGTGGCAGCCTCGTGACAAAGCGCCGTCACTAGGGTAAGGTTGTCACTATGTAGCCACATGATGAACAGAATAGTATACCTACTGAGCAGTACAGTTACTGTTATTGTATTTTGCCATGGGTAAATATTGTGTGGACGCGGAAGCTGCGATGCTGGGAGCGGGACTCGTGAGCAATCTTCTTCTTCTTCTTCTCAGCATATTCGCGTCCACTGCTGAACATATGCCTCTTTCATGGATTTCCATTCCGTTCTGTATACGGCGGTTCTGTGCTAGGTCGGCAATGCGTATTGCCATCTAACTGGAAAAAAAACATACACCGTTATTATGCAGCCGCCGTTTATGCTTGCGCCCGTTATGCTCGCGCCGACACGGTGGTAAGGTTTGCAATCCTGGCAAGCAAGCCCGGTCGCCTGATAAACTATATAACATCAGGCTGTTCTTTTTGCATTATTTGTAAGTGCGATAGGGACGCACCGAAGCGATAAATTTATCGCAACGGTGTGCTACCTCCACGGTAAGTAAATAAGGATAGCATATAATTTTTACACCATAATGCGAAGACTTTAAAGTGACTTTTTAGTGTAAAGTAAAATCCATAATCCTACGGACCAAATTGACAAGTAAGTGTGAAAAAATGTTGCCACAGTTTGGCCAGTGTCGTTCTTATCGATATTAAAATTATTATTACATCGTAGATTTAAGGTGCACCCAGACGGGACAATGAAATTGGCAATTTGATCGGCTAATCAATATACCAATTTTTCTGTTATTTCGACAGATCAAAAGGTCTGTAGAGTAGACCCCTAATTAGAGATATTTTTTTTACTTCAAAGTAGCAATAATATTATACGAATATTATATAGATATTTATGATATGCTTGCCATAGCGTGACGGATACTTTATCCCCATAGATATGTGATAAAATTGAAAGCATAATACACCGGCTGGGAATGAATAATATTTTATAATAAAGACTAGTAAAATTATCGTCGGACATGGTATTTTATTTTTTACCTACAGGCTCGGAAACCTTTTTATGTTTTAAAACTAGTGGGTAAAAACGCATGGTATCCACATACTACCTCGAAAATACATAGAACAAACCGAAATGTGCACCTCTTAGTTGAAACGAATATACTTATTCTTGATTTAAACTTGTCTGTTGTATGTACTTTACAACTTGTCGATATATTGTTATCGACATATACCCTGCACTATTTTTATTTTGCTGTTCCTGGTAACACTTTACCTGTCAGTCATTTGTCAATTTAGTCCGTAGGATTATGGATTTTACTTTAAAACAGTATCCTTTAGGTGGCAACCCTGCTTATCTGGCTGCTTAGCATGCGCGCGGCACCTGCGCCTGCGCTGGTGTCCCGAGATGCCCGCAACGGTTCTCCGCAGCCTCATCGCTGCATCAACGCTTTGTCTTGTGCATACATTATGGGACTTTTGCAGAGACTTCTATATATTTTGTACTAAATATAAACTTCGTGCCAAATACCTCCTTATGTTTTTTTGAAGGACTAAACTCTAAGATGATATTTTAACTGTTTTGACTGACTCGTTATAGTCATACTAGTTATGAAAAAAAGCTGCACTTTTGGATGGAAGCAAGCCGCTTTGCATGGTGATAGTAGACATCATAGTAAACGATTTTTTCCAACGATATCGAAATTTCATCCCTTAGGAAGCCGAGCGTAGCGAGGTGTTTTATGAAAATTAAAAAAATTCTATCTTTTTATTGTGTAGTCCGATTTTAACAAAACGTATCTCAAATGAAAGGTATTAATTCGTGTAATTAAAAAAAATACAAAGAAAAAAATTTTGAAAGAAAAGTAAGAAAAAAATTAAAAAAAGTAAAATTACGTCTCGTACTGAATAACTTCAAAGAATGACAGACAAAATGTACAATGTCGATATACAAGTTCTTTTTAATCGAAGACAGATAAATTTGTAGTTGAAAACTGAAGACCGCATTGAAATCGGATTAGCATTTTTTAAGATACAAGTTGCCAAAGTTGGGAAAGATCGCTTTATATGGCCACTTTGAAATTCCTTTGCCAGAAAGTCAGAAATAATATGTTTTTCTGACACAGAAAAATACATAGTAACAGTACACATCAAAATAGAATTAAAAATTCCGAGGATATTATAATTTCATCCCTTAGAACGACGAGCGCAGCGAGGTCGGTTACGAAAACCGAAAAAAAAATCTAATTTTTTTGTACGTCGTCCGATTTTGACAAAACATGTTTCATTTGAAAGGTATTGCTTTATGTAACTTAAAAAAAAATATTGAAAAAAATTGGGAAAAAAATGTAAGATTTTTTAAAAAAAAAACCTTAATTTTCGTATCACACTGAATAACCGCAAAAAACGGTAGAACCGCAAAAAACGGTGTAAAAAAATGTTTATAATGATGTCTATTACCTATGCATACTTTTAACTGTAAGAAAAATATAATGTTTCTGACTTTCTGGCTAAGGAATTTATAAGCGACCATATAAACAAACTAAGCCAACTTTGACAACTTGCATCTTAAAAACTACTGATTCGATTTCGATTCGGTTTTTAGTTTATAATCATGCATTTATTTGTCTTTAATTTAAAAAAATCATATATCGAAATTATACACCGTGTCTACCGTTTTTTGCGGTTATTCAGTGTGATACGAAAATTAAGGTTTTTTTTTTTAAATCTTATATATTTTTTTCCAATGTTTTTCAATATTTTTTTTTAAGTTACATAAAGAAATACCTTTCAAATGAAACATATTTTGTCAAATTCGGACGACGTACACAAAAATGAGATTTTTTTTTCGGTTTTCGTAACCGACCTCGCTACGCTCGTCGTTCTAAGGGATGAAATTATAATATCCTCGGAATTTTTAATTTTATTTTGATGTGTACTGTTACTATGTATTTTTCTGTGTCAGAAAAACATATTATTTCTGACTTTCTGGCAAAGGAATTTCAAAGTGGCCATATCTAAGCGATCTTTCCCAACTTTGGCAACTTGTATCTTAAAAAATGCTAATCTGATTTCGATGCGGTATTCAGTTTTCAACTAAAAATTTATCTGTCTTCGATTAAAAAAAACTCGTATATTGACATTGTACATTTTGTCTGTCATTCTTTGAAGTTATTCAGTGCGAGACGTAAATTTACTTTTTTTATTTTTTTCTTACTTTTCTTTCAAATTTTTTTCTTTATATTTTTTTTTAATTACACAAATCAATACCTTTCATTTGAGATACGTTTTGTCAAAATCGGACGATACAATAAAAAGATAGAATTTTTTTTATTTTCATAAAACACCTCGCTACGCTCGGCTTCCTAAGGGATGAAATTTCGATATCCTCAGAAAAAATCGTTTACTATGATGTCTACTATCACCATGCAAAGCGGCTTGCTTCCATCCAAAAGTGCAGCTTTTGGCCAAAAATTCTCCATAACTAGTATGACTATTAGTAACGAGTGCCTAAAGAATCTATTAGTCTCTAGTAGTTTTTCAAAATCGTGTAATTATTTATATACTTTGCTAATAAATTGAAAAGATACATTGATTTTAATAAAACATCTTATGACTTTATTTGACATTGTCATAGTAGCGTAGACAAACTCACAACAATTTAAAATAATAAAAGCCATTTAAACTCTTAACTTCCTTAAATGAATATTTAATTGGGATTTGCTATAGTTACATTTTCTCAATATGAATATTAGCTTCCTCACAATTGAAATCGATTTGAACATCCTCCTCTCTATTGCGTTAGATTACACTTCGGCTGCCCTACGCAGAAATCAAGTATCTCAAAATTTTCCAAAAAATGTTTTTTTACATCATTCGATTCATTTTTTCAAAATACATCTTTCAGTATTTTTTTGAAATTTTTATAATGTATATTTTTCAAAATACAGAACTTTAAAAAATTCAAGTATCTTTTTTTAAAGGGGTATTCTACGCTAAAGTCAAGTATCTACCCTATTTCTATCTTGAAATCGAGTATCTTGCGAAAGATACTTGCAATTCATATTAGATGGCTAAGTTACTTGACTTCAGAGTAGAAATATTTATATTGATTGCGAAGTTACTTGACTTTAGCGTAGAAATATTGATATTTATTGATAAGTTACTTGACTTCAGCGTGGAACTATTGATATTCATTGCGAAGTTACTTGACTTCGGCGTCTATCATTTTGTTATGATGTCAAAAGCTTGTAATTACATACATGTATTAATTTGGGTTTCGGGTAGAAATTGTCTTAGTATTAAAGACAACCAGATGTAAACAGTATAAGCATGAGGAACTTGTCTCATTAAATATGTAACTTCTTTTATAAAATATGAAAATACATATAACGAACATACTTACATAATTATTGCATGTTGGTTAGTTGATCAATAGGCTACTAGCCTCCTAGACAAATCAGCTTCTTTTTAAGAACTGTCAAAACGAATTTGAAAGGCTTGCTAATATGGAATTTAATATGAAATTGAATTGAGTGACGTCACGGTCAATTCAGTTACTTTATATATTTCTACCTGACTTATTAAATAGAAATTGGATTTAAAAATAACTGCTGTCCAAGTTTTTCTTATAATTATTTGATGCTTTATTTCGTGCATGGTATAAAATATTTAATTTTAACTACAGTCAAGTTCCCTATTATTATAATTAAGGAAGACTATAACTTTCATTATTTTTTTCTGTCTTCGAGTATTTAGGCACCTAGGTACCTACTGTACTTAATTAATATTGTGCGTTCCACGGGAAATCGCTTTCGAGGTTTTTTTTTATTATTTAAATAGTCTCCTACAAAGTAAGTACTTGTTTAAGTTTAATGAGTATTTTTGAACTCTTCGTGACAGAAAAACCTCTTAAACCTATAATCTTAATATAACTTGCATTCAAACACAACTAGAGCTTCTTTTCCATGGATTACTCCAATATTGCATTTATATTAAAACCTAATTTACACAAGCATGACATACGCTACATTAAATGCATCTATCTAAAATGTATACATATACTAGCGGTCCGCCCCGGCTGCGCACGGGGCTATCATAAAAATGGTTATAGTAATTTATCCTTAAAAGATAGACATATGCTATTACGGACTTTTTTGTATGTCTATGAAAGATACACAATTTCGCCATACATTTGATATAGCTCAAACAGTTTGGGCAGCGTTTTCGATTAAAGCTCTCAGCCAGCAGAATTTTGTCCGACTTGATTAGCAAAAATTGACACATTTCAACCAATTCAAACAGGATCTCAACAAATTATATACTAAAACCTTTCCCAAGAATCATTCTATTCATTGGTAAAAACTGCATGAAAATCCGTTCGGTAGTTTTTGTTTTAGATACAGTTAAAAATAACAAGCCTACCAAAGCTAAATGAAAACAGTTCAAGATACTTGCTTTCTTGTAGAAAAGCTTTAAAATTTTCTAATCGCATTCTACGCAGAAAGCTGTTTTTGTATTTTAAAATGATTGTGCTAATCATTTTGAAAAAATAATTATAGTACACAATTAATGATATCTAGTATAATAAAGCTCGTCTGTTTTAAAGGCTATCAATTAATTAATAAGCATATAATCAGGAAAAATAAAAAAAAATCGTTTTTTCGCTCTACTGTAAAATTTGGCAAAACCCAGATACTTGATTTCTGCTTAGGGCAGCCGACTTCACCTCATTACGTTCCATTACAATTTATTACGAGTTAAAACAATACGATTAATAGCAGCGCCGCGTATTAAATAACAAGCACCTAATGAAAACAAACTGGCTAATTTAAAAGCCTCAAAACGGGTATCTTCCCATTGAAACATTTATGAACAGAAGACGCTGTTCTTCCGTATAAGATAACTAGCTAGTTGCCATAAATTGGGATTCCACCGGCTGAGTCTCGCCTTTAACGCAACTCTTCACAAACAAAACAGCCATATCTCATGGCGTAACGCGATCTAATCTCCTGATTTATTGCTATTAATTAATTCCAGTTCACGTTTCCCGCGGGACCTCTCACCCGCCGCCGCCGCGGCGTGACGCGTCGATAGCGCGGGCACGGGGGTGTACGGAGGTGTACGATGTGGAGCGACGGCGCGATACCTATTCACTTTACTTACTAACCATTCATACACCTTATTGTAAGGAGACTTGGCTCGTCTAAGGTAAGTCGAGTGTTGCTGTTGGTTTCCCCGCCGTCTGTCCGCGCCCTCACGACTACCACACGTGACGGACTAAGGCGCTGTGCATAATGAACAATAGCAAAACAACTCTTATAAATCTTTTTTTTTGTCTTTCCCTAATCGGTCACGATTATTTGTAAATGTTAAAAAGCAAGATGTTTCTTCAGATTATTCATAACAGTGTTGTATTTTAACATATATGAAGCTTCAAAAGAGTGAAGTAAAAGAAAAGCTCTTTATTTTCTTTCTTGAGAATCCTCGTAGCCGTGCAGATCTCACTATTGCCAGCTTCATGATTATCGTCTGGTTTATCATCTCTTCTCTACCTACCTACTCATCACAAGAGATATTGCATTATTGTCCAACAAGTCCAACAAGCTTATGCGCATGTTAACAGCGCAAGCGCAGGGTGCGCGCTGCCCGCGCGGCGTATTTACGAGGTGCCGCGCAGATCTCACTAATGCCAGGTTTAAGATTATCGCCGGACTTATCCACCGATACGGCTATCTCGACGAGAACCGTAGCGATACGTCGCTTGTATCTGATTTGCTCCGCCTCGGGTAGGTATTTGCACACGACAACGACCACTGCAAAATTCATGAGTAGGTACTACTCGTAATTTCTTGTACTGTAAACAGAAGTTTTCTTTTAACATTTTGGTGGGAAACGCTTAACATCACCTATGGACGTAAAAAATAAAAACCGGCCAAGAGCGTGTCGGGCCACGCTCAGTGTAGGGTTCCGTAGTTTTCCGTATTTTTCTCAAAAACTACTGAACCTATCAAGTTCAAAACAATTTTCCTAGAAAGTATTTATAAAGTTCTACTTTTGTGATTTTTTTCATATTTTTAAACATATGGTTCAAAAGTTAGAGGGGGGGACGCACTTTTTTTTCCTTTAGGAGCGATTATTTCCAAAAATATTAATATTATCAAAAAACGATCTCAGTAAACCCTTATTCATTTTTTAATACCTATCCAACGATATATCACACGTTGGGGTTGGAATGAAAAAATATCAGCCCCCACTTTACATGTAGGGGGTGCCCTAATGAAACATTTTTTTCCACTTTTTATTTTTGCACTTTGTTGGCGTAATTGATATACATATTGGTACCAAATTTCAGCTTTTTAGTGCTAACGGTTACTGAGATTATCCGCGGACGGACGGACGGACGGACGGACGGACGGACGGACGGACAGACAGACATGGCGAAACTATAAGGGTTCCTAGTTGACTACGGAACCCTAAAAAGCGAATTAAGCGCATTTTAAACCTTTGGGTAGGTAACCCTAAATAAGTTTCGTCTAAAGAATAATACCGCGAAAAGAAATTAAAAAAATCCACATCTGACAATATAGAATCGGACGGAAACAACCCTACAGAAATCAATTTACTCTTCAAACTAAGCAAAACTTTTACGGTAAGGTTAGATGTAACCTGTCTTGTTACTCATGTTGCGATCAGCTCACAATTACCTCGGTATCCGTACGATACGAGTAATCTCCCGTTTCGCGATGAATTCGCCAACGCGTCGCGTCGCGCATAACTCCGCGCAAGATCGCCGATCGGCGGGTAATGGTGCCGGTTATCGTCCACAATGTCGGCGGGGGAAAGCGGGACAAGGTGATTATTGAGATTACTCTGAAATAAGTACGACTACAAACACATAGCAACACATATATTTACTGCTACGTCTCCTCGCTATCCGAGGATGTGCCTCCAAGACTTCCGCGTTGTAGCGGTACAACGTGAGACGTGACAATGTCTAAACTCTTAAACTACGACTTAAATTCTAACTCGAGTAGTTTAAAACTCCTACGCTCACTTTGAATCCTACTTTATATTCTCAATCCAAACCACGGCACCGTTTTCACTGTTTACAGAGAAAAAGGTTAAAAATACAAATGGTTCATAAAGTACCGGAATATGTGTGCACGTGACTCATCATCTCACTGTTTGCTCGTCTGTCCGTTCAGAGCAAACAACAAACCGGCCGGCAAACAAGCCCTGCTGCCGCAAACACTCGTCTTCTCTACACTTCTCGCTCGCTACTAGCTTTGTCCCGAAATCTTCACACTGAGTAGGTAATGGAAGCTGTCGTTGTTAGACCATTGAATCAATATCCTAATTTCGGGTATCCGAGTGGAGCGCTGGCGTGGGCGAGCGCCTCTATTTGGACGAGATCACAACTTAAACATATATTAAATATGAATTTATGAAGTTTGTGTGACCGCGCCGAGTAGGCAGGTAACTATCGGGCCAATTTGGAAACTGCCGCAGCGGCTGAGTTATGGGGATCATACGACCAGCATAAGTACATGAGCGATTTAGTAGCCGACCTTTTCAGCGAGAATATATCATCGAGTTAAGTGACGCAGTGGCATTATCAGGGCACAGGCAGCCGCGAACCCGGTGGCTCTGGCTCGGCATAAGTTATTAAGATTTCATTTCGATCTACATTAACGATGGGCGTTGAACAAATACGCCTGCGTTTCCTTTCTACATACAACCAACTTGTTTTTTTTGTAGTAAGAGGGCCTCAGGGGTGCGTTGATGTTTCTAAAATACACAGACGCGCTTGACGCGCAACACAAATACATTTTTTATGATAATAGGTTCTTAAGTCAACTATTATGAATGTAAATAATATATTTTTAATATCGAGACAACAGTAGAAAGTCATAAATTTATCGTACAAATGAGGCATTTAGTCACTCCAAGTGAATACATTTTTATCTACGACAATGTCCACACTGTTCAAAATTGTATAGTCCAACGAAGGCAATAATTTAATAAAAAACATATAATAACGGTGCCAAGCAAACGGGTTACAAAACATTTATTAATATTACAAAAAACGGCACCGATAAGTGGCGACGACAAATATCGTAATATAGTGTCACGTTATCGCCGCCGGGCAGCGGGCAGCGGGCAGCTTTCCGAAACTTGCATTTAGCCGCTGACAATGCGGCCGGGTAATGCATAGATCACACGACACGACAAACTACTAAATTACCTGCGGTTGTCGCGCGACTAATTGCCGCGTGCCGTGCCGCTTTATCGACACGACACAAACAAGGAGATATTAAAAATATTAACATGTTGTTCCTTATCAGTTATTTGTCAATAGCGGATAACATTTGAAATATGATTGTGGTTTATGTCCAACAGGTGACACCCTCTAATGTTTTTTGTTGTTTATAAAATACTTTAAATTCTTTACTTCAAAGTACGCGAAGTCACTTGAAGAGCCGGCATCGGCACGGTGTGATGTTGAAGTGAAATCATTATTTGAGCGTGATATTTGCCATCGAAACAAGCAAATATATAAACCGTAATTTCAACACGTTTTATTGAACATTGTAAACCGGTCTTCCCCAATATTTTTAAGCGCTCGTTGCCTTGCTTTCGACTCGTTCTTTATTGCATTCGAAAATGTCAAAATGTTGGCCATTTACTGACTACTTGTACTAAATTTTCAATAAAGGTGCCATTTGCTACTCATAACAATTAAGGTCTCTGATAGTCCGGAAAAAATAATTCGCTCATAATACGATAATTAAATCCTTATAATTGCTGCTTCCATTTCCTAGTCAGGAATCTTAAGCTAATCGCACACAGATGCAATCTCGAAGTTTTTCAACGGTAAAGTATAGCGGAAACAGCGGACGTGCGCACAATATTTAATTGCCTCATTAGCTGCTGCGCCAGCGCAGATCACGAATTGTAAATTATACCTTAAATACTACTTTACAGAACCATCCCGGGTACCGCAGGTATCTAGGTATGTGCCGTTCCGGCTAGTTATAAATAAAATGGATTTATGAAAGGCACGCTCGCGGAGGGCATTTCATTAACCCTGCGCAGGCGCAGGCGGGGCTTGCAGGGCCAAAGGAAGGGGGGAAGAGGGGGAGGGTCGTGTCCAGTTAATTACAGATGGTATCGCGTAATTGCGGACACGCAATTATAATCTGGGGGATGCTTATTGAAAATGTACGGGAATTGAAACGGTGCTGTGCTGAGAGCGCTGAGGTTAGGAGAGCAAGTTTATAATTATCTATTCAGTGTGCTGAAGGGGCCGTAAAATGTTAGATACTTAGTTATATCTCATACACTTTCATTTATAGTCACGCCTATTTCCTGGAGCAGATAGTGAATGAGGCACAAGAATCGTAGCACATACCCTACAAAGCTGCCCCTCCGAGAAACAGGCCAAGAACCTCAATTAAGAATATGGGTAATTAAGATTTTATAACGTAACAAACAATATCGAATCGAATCCAATTCAACTTTTTGAACATTTGATTACTGTTACAGTTACATTTTGCGCTAAAAGAAATATCAACATATGGAAATATGAAATATAAGTTAAACAGATCAAGCAATAAAAAATACATATGGCTTAATCATGCAATAATAACATATACCTATTCAAATGGGACTATTTAGCTCCTCTCCTGCCGTGCGAAAACGTCCAATATCTACGTGATTTTAAATTAATATTGTAATTTTATAGTCTTAAAATATGCGTTTGAATTTCACAATATTTTAACATTGATCGGTATTTAGTTGTAATGGATCCAATAGGCAATAAATATATTTCAACGATTGACGCAATAAGTACTATTATTAACACGGGCGCGCGTTGCGGTGAAAAATATCCACGGAGCTGACATATGAGTAATTCCGGAATTTATTAGCGCAAAGCCTTCGGCGCCGCCGCCGCCGCCGCCGCCGCCGAGGGCGACCATTACCTTAACACACTTTTGTCGTTATTGAAGTGAGAATGTAGCAAGTAGTCTACTTTTACTTGCCACCTGTTTTTACATACTTACCCTTACAGTCCGGTCTATATAAGTCGAATGAAACTAACTGTGAATAATTAAAAACTCGTTGAAGTAGCTATCGATTGAGTGTAGGGGAATTATTTCATGACGCAAAAGTTATTTTTACAAGAAAGTTTTCAGTTGCTTTGTTATTAAGTAAATCTTAAAACAATTCGTAGGTCAATCTTGTAATTGCGTCTTACACTTTCCAATCGAATGTGAGTAATAACTGTTTCCGAAGTTATACATAATTATAGTAGTGTTGGAGTAAAGTGCGCATTGTGAGCTGTTGAACAAGCTGTCCGTCACGTCAGCGGTCAGCGTGGTTTACAGTCCGTAGCGGTTGTCAGCTCGTAAACCCATCGCCGGCCAGTGTTGTCTACTTTTACGGCTTAGTAAACACTCCTACTTCATATAAACATTATAAACACTCTAATCGTTAAAATAGTGGTTTGTTTCTGTATATGTATATTAATTAAATCTTCTATAAGCTTTTTTTTCTGAAGAAAAACACAAAATTACAATCAATAATCAAGACATGTATTTTTTACCCGTCTATTCTTAATGATCATTTAATTTTGTGGACCATAAATCTTGTCAAGAAAGGCATTCCTACTTATAGGAATATTTCCAAAATGCTTTAAAATAAACTCAAGCTACTATTTAATGCAAACGACTGTACAAAACAGTATTTTCCGACCCTGACCTGAAACCCTTTTAGGGCATTACGGGAACGGGCAATTTTATCTTACTAATTACTTGGATTTATTTCCTTCAACAGCACATCACTGGACTCGACTCTTCACCAACAATCACCTTAACTATTGCAGGGGCAGTCGCTAATACATATACCTATGAATGATCCACTGATCATATTAATTTCATGATGTGTCAGGCCACTTGATACGTTTCACGCGTTGCACAATGCTTGCGCGCGCGCAGCGACACGGCCGTAAATATCGGTTATTTCTACTGCGGGATACATTTCAGTGCAACGTAACACGGCCAATTCATCAGGCTAACACGTTTCGTAAAGAAACAGTTGGTCTCTGTAGTATAGATTGTTCATATAGAATTAAATATAGATATTTACATATTTTAAAGTCAAGTAAACCAGTCTTTCAATGAACGATTTTCATACCTATGTACTCCATTTCAGCGCATTACCAAAGACATATATAACTCCGTATAGACCGATAAAGTCTAAGAAAAAAACGTACCTCAGTACCATACAGTAAAAGGTACGGTGGGCTAGATGGCATTACACCTTTGGGGTACGCTCAGCTAGATGGCGCTAATATTAATATTTGACATTTTAACATTTTTAACACATATCAAGCTAAGAATATGGCCCAAATTGTCAAAACTGATGTTCAAAAGTTTTAAGCCTGTGTCAAGAGATGGCAGTCTATGCACTGTGATTACACATTTTACTTTGACAGTAACTCTCTATAATACTCGATCCTCTTTGGCATTACGTATCACAACTTCTTTACGTCGTTAAAAATATCATCATTACAGTGACAAGACGTGATGGTTAACGTAAATTTATAATGATGCTATTAAAAATCAATATAAATAAGCATTCATTTTTTTAGTAAACTTCGGGTAAAAGTATCCACTCGAGTATTTGTATATGATTACGGCCGACAAAGCGTCAAGTTCAAGAGTTCACGGCGGAGGCCTAACAGCTCTAACAAGCTTGTCGCCGTGTTTTAGTGCCGCCGAGTCAGGGGTCGCTCCGCCTCCCTAATACCGGCCGCTGTAAATATACGATATGAACCGTACGGCGCAAGGCGGACAGGAAATATCATCTTTAATTTATACTAGGTACTATCAGCTGCAAAAGTGCATGGAGAAATGATGAATGAGTTCATTGATAAATTCGCCATGCACTTTTGCAGCTGACAGTACATACATGTGCAAATCATAAAAGGAGACAGATCACATGCAACGTATCTAGTTCCAGTGCCAATTTTAGCAATTAAGGAGTTGAACGTTAATTAAATTGTGAATAAGTAATGCCTTTATCGTGGATTTTATATTTTTTTTTCTATGGTGTGCGATTGTGTTAAGTAATATTTTTTTTATCTAGGTTCAATGTGCTATTTTACCTCTGTGAGGTATTTCATGAGGGCTTAGCCAATATGACAAATGACAATCGAACTTCTACAAACTGGAAGTACTGGGATGACATTACAGGCTCTAAGAAAAAAAACAAGACTATTTCGATACAAGCTTCGCTCAGTTTTCTATGTATTCCTAATATAGTTGTACTATTAAAAGCAAGAATTTTCGTATTAGCAAATATCGACATCCGTTTTAGAATGCTATTCGTGATAGGAACATTATCTGATCGGTTGCGATTTTAGACAAAGGAGCAGTGTGCTCTAATGGCGATCGTTGCGATAAATGTTAAAAAGAGGTCGAGAACTACACCCACTACATGAGATACCATATCGATAAAGAGCTTTATAATGATCATTTTATTATGCCTACACAACATGTCATAACGTAATGAAATAGTATTTAGATCACTATGGCTAACGGTCAAAATGAAAGCCCAAACAAAAATGCACTTATAATCATTCTGAGTAGGTTTAATTTATTCAATAAATAATTTAAAAACCTTATGTATCGTATTTTTTTATGGGATAGGAGGCAAACGAGCAGACGCCGCCTGATGGTAAGCGATCACCGCCGCCCATGGATACCCGAAATACCAGAAGTGTTGGTGATGCGTTGCCGGCCTTTACGATGGGTGTACGCTCTTTTCTTGAAGGTTTGAAGGTCGTTACGTATTATTTAGTAACATTCCTACAAAAATAAGTGCAAGATTTTAAACTCATTAGATTCCACCAACCTCACACTCACACAACACCTTCTTTTATATAGTCTATATAAATGGCATTCCAGTTGTGTTTTAGCCATAATATAAAGAATTAATTACATAGAAATCCTTCGACCAGGAATCCGTTTATTTCATTGAAACAGCTCTATTACACACGCAATATAAATTTATTGTCGTGGAGGCTACAGAGCAATATTAATTAAACATCGCTGACGTTTATGAGCCCGAGACGTTTTCTCCGCGACTCCTACTAAGGATTAATGGAACACATAATAATAAGGTTTCTCAATCGGTCCCATTTGTCGCGCACGCATATCGCGCGGAACTGTCGACGTGTCGCTGTCGCAACGACTGAGCTGCTATTCGATTTCCTTATTACCTGATGGAATAAGGAATATCATCCAGTCTAAATGCAGGAACTTTTACTAATAAGTACTCTGGGACAACAACTAGGTAGCCGAACTTGTTGAGTACCTAATTAAACGATAGTTAAGTTGCCACGCGGACCACGCTATGAAGAGGCGCGCGGAAGATGATGAGTTGATGTCCGAGAAATAAGAAAAATAACAAAAATTATCCATAAATCATTCCTTTACCCCAATGATCAAGTTTAGGTCTGTAAGTAGATACATAGTATTTCGCTATACGAATCGCTTACACATAGACTATACTAACGCAGAGTATCGTCTCGGTCGTAACTGGCACGCCGTCGACAATAGACGGCCGACTGTCCTAGCGGTTCAGCCAGCGCCATCGCTCACGCGTCTCCAGCCCACAAGCTGGACGTTGTTACAGCCGCGGCCGGCGTACAACAAATGTACATCACTTAGATACATATCTGCTAGAGGGCCATAGATTCTCCAATCCTTTTGTGTGTGTATGTTTTTCTATTTCCTAGTTAGTCGATTTCCTTACTAGGAGCGCGTTGATGTCTTGTCCTAGAAGCTGTGGCTACAGCGTACTTTAAGATATCGCTGATACGGGTAATTTTGATTCACAGAAAATCATTGCTTACTAAAATTTTAACTACCTACCACCAATTATTTCCTTAATTTTTCTCAGGTAACAAATAAATAATAAATGATTTTATGGCCTTACAAGTATTTACAGCCCGATTCGAAATTTAAATGTAAAGAAACGTCTTTTGAAGTAAAGTCGTCCTCTAAAGGGCCCACTCAGTATTAGTTATTAGACGCTGTCACTTTTATCATTTAACTGACAGGCCCATATCGTCCAGCGAACTGATAATCAATAGGCTCCTTTTAAGACACGTCAAACGGTGTTTCTACATATAATATCCAGAGCTAATTAAATTGTGCCGGAGACACACACGCCATGTACGAGTATTAGCAAGCGACTGTATAGGTATTTGTGTATATTCATATTAGCCAATCCGCTCCGTTTCACGCGTCCGACTCCAACGTGTGCCAATTATATGGATTGTTTTCTTATCTACAATGTTTTGCCAAATGGCTCTTACCCAACCACTACAGCCACAACTAACCCATTGTACACTTTGTTGCACCGAGATATGAACTACATGTGGTCAGTTGGTGCTATCATTGCTAGGCACCATAGTCCACACAGTCTATTGTCCATTCTTGAGTCTTATTGATAAGACATTAGGTTCACAGCTGGTCAGACACATGTTTGTGTTTATATTGTAGTGTTTGACGTATCTGATCTCCGCTTTTAGGCAGATAGTATCTCCAGGCATAACCTTTCGGCCATTTATGATGATTAGCATAATGTAACGGTCATTTTGTAACAACGAATGTTTTAGTCACACGCACCAATTCGATTCGCGATTAGTCGCGTGAGTAAAATTAAAGGCTACGAAACTTAATTTTAGATTGAACTCTTATTTTATCAGATCCATTATTATCTATTGTCTCTGTTTATGGACGCACTTCAATTCTAATGTGTCGTACAACTGTTACCAAGTAAAGACAATAGGTACCACGCAAAAAAACAATCATTAATCACTTAGGTACCTACGTATGTGAAAAACTATTGGAATGAGTAATTACTCAGTTGGTAATTCAGAGTTGTCTCTGATCTGATTCGGTCACAAACCACGAGTATACATTCGTAGGTAAGTACGTATGTAATCGGTAGAGTAGGCAACTGCCTACTCTACTGGTTTAATTTGCAAACAAGAATCCGTCCAAAAATGGAAAATGAAAATGAAAATGATAATGAAAATGAAATATTTATTTTTCAAGTAGGCATATTACAATGCGCATATGAACGTCAAATAAAGCTACGCCGGCTCTAACCCTACGCCTCAGCATCGAGAAGATTTCAGTCCCCCCTCAGTTGGGAGGGGGGTATCCACTATGGGACCGGCAAGAAACTCGGCGGGCAACTTCTTTTCAAAACATTACATCTTATAATTAACATGCATTAAATAACAAGATACAATTTAACATGCAAAAGTATTCATCAAAGAATATGAACAGACTAGGTACTCTATGGAAATTAATTTCAATAAATTATATTATTGCTTAATAATACGTCGTTCTTCTTCAGAGAAAACATATCAAATTGTCACAGAAGAAAAAAGATAATATGAATCTCAATATCATTAAATATGTAATTTACCTACACAACATAAAATATAAAATATTTGATGTGCTTTCTTATCTGAACTGTGTCCTCTATACATAATACAATTATTTTAATTGCTATTCGTTTTTTGTAGTTTCTGGTTCGGGCCATGCATGTTTGTCTGTCAAATAGTCCTCGACTCTGTAATAAGCCTTTAACATCAATGATTTTTTTAAGTAGTTCTTAAGAGCTGGGAGGGGTAATCTCAAAGCAGAGTCAGGTAACTTATTATAAAAATGAATGCATTGCCCAACAAATGACTTCTGTATTTTACGGACACGAAACTACTTTATGGCAAGCTTATTTTTGTTTCTAGTGTTATAATTATGGATATCAGAATTCTTAGTGAAACAGTCTAAATTCTTAACAACATAAATTATACTATCATAAATGTATTGGGAAGCTACAGTTAAGATATTAATTTCTTTGAAGAGTTCTCTTACTGATTCACGTGTTCCTAAGTTGTAAATAGAACGAATGGCTCTCTTTTGTAATACAAAGATAGTCTGTATGTCAGCTGCTTTGCCCCAAACCAGAATACCGTATGACATTACACTGTGAAAATAACTATGATACACTAGGCGAGCTGTCTCAGCATTAGTCAGTTGCCTGATTCTCCTAACGGCGTATGCGGCTGAACTTAATTTGCTTGCTAGTTTCCTTATATGAGGACTCCATTGTAGATTTTTGTCCAATGTTAAACCAAGAAACAGTGTTGTATCTACCATCTCTAAGCATTCATCATTCAAAAGTATTTTTGTATCGATTGGTTTATCATTCGGCAGAGAAAATCGAATACATTTGGTTTTCTTAGAATTAAGAAGTAAATCCTGAAGAAGGAGATCCTGAGAGGTGTATTTTACTAGAAACTTGTGTGTGCGTGGTGCTGCTCGCTATACGGTAAATGTTCTACGCAATAAACTAACTATTTATAGTATTTATTGACACAATAACTGTCTGTGGGTTCTGTTATCGCGACCACTTACCGGAATGTATTCAAATGTAGAATAAAGGGAGATATGGCGAAGTTAGAACGGCCTCTTAACAAATAGAAGGCAGAGTCCCGTTAATTGATAGGATTGAACCGTAACTCGTCACGTGACTACCGATTGCGTGTGCTTTAGATAAGCGAACGTAACTCCGTCGTAGTTCCAAGTCATAGCTTACCGTGTGTTCTCTTCTTGGTTGTGCAAACGCGAGATGAAGTGTCTTTTTCCAACCAATGTAACATGAGTTCTTGTTATCAAATCCTAGTGATTTTGAGCTAAATTTGAACTCCGATAGGTAAAGTACGGCTTCGTATGAGTTTAGTTACGTCAGTTATGAAAGTTGTTCAAAGCTGTGTTCGCCCAATTTATCCGATTGCACAGATAGGTGCGGGTCAATGTAGGTAACTGATGACGTGCACATGCGAATTGTCACATTGAGCAATAGTCATCTGACTCATGAAAATGAGCCTTAATCCAAGTTTCAAGAAATGTGAGGTTTGACAAATACTTTGAAGAGAATACAGGAGAGATTACCCACTACATTTATTCCAATTAAAGACATTATAGCCTCCGTGAACTATTATAAGTTTCATGCAAATTGGTGCGAGCAATCCACTCGCCTGATCTTGTTTAGCTATTGGAACGACAACGTTCTAGTCATAGTCATCCCGGACCACCCGCGCCAGTTCCGCGGATGACAGGGAGAGCGGAGCGAGGCGCGGGGAGAGGGGGGAGGGAGGGAGGGGGAGCAGTAATGGGCACGATTAAACACATTAGTAGCTGATTGGAAAACCGTGTCGTGATTACGGACAATGCCGTTACTGTCGCGAGCGAGCGACCTGCCTTGTGTCCCTCTATTACTTAATAGGTAATATGTAGGTATAAACAAATACAAAAATTAATATAAACCATAATTTATATATAACAGTTTATTATAAAACGAAGGCTACAAAAATACAAATAAAGAACACGCAAGTGACGATATACTTACTTATATAGACAAATACATACAAATATACATAGAAAACATCCATGACTCAGGAACAAATATTTGTGCTCATCACACAAATAAATGCCCTTACCGGGATTCGAACCCGGGGCCGCTGCTTAGCAGGCAGGGTCACTAGTCACTACGCACGCGCTAGGCCAGACCGGTCGTAAAGCTAAGTTACATATGCTCGTAGCTATGGTCGGCAAAGCTGTGTTTTATGTTTGTCTTTAAGATTCAATGTTATGTTTGTTTTACATATGATTCCCTATATAAACATCGCAGCCGCAGCTAATTTTTTGTGAATTCCGGTTTTCGGTTGCGTTTTGACGACCGTCGTCGTGTCATTCGTCATATACGTGATGAGCACGCCAATGCCGCGGCTCGGCTGAAGCATGCTGAGGCCTCGTTACGCAGCTATCGCCGCCATCACTCACTCAGATGGCGACACGAGCGGCATACGAAGTGCAAGGAAGGCTGGACGATGCCGAAATTTTGAAAAACATGAATTGGTTTTGTTGCTTCCCAATCTGTGTCCAAGTGTGGTAAGAAACAAAGCCCAATGATAGGGCAACTACCTTATTTATTGCTGAACACACACTACAGAAAAAGTCATACATTTCAGCATAGATCAGTTTTTAGGACTTTGACCATGTCCAGACATTGTCGTTTTTATATTTTCCGGTTTGTATAATTTTAATTTGTTTGTGCGTTTACGAATTCAATATTTTCATTTGTATGTAACATACATATATGTAAGTTATACTAAATACATGTTTACTTTTATGTTTCAGGTGATTCTGTCTTAAAATTGGGGTTGTGTCAGAAAAATTACTGCTAAGAATAACGACGTAGTTTCAGACAATCGGTACAGGTAAATATGAGCAAGGTTTAGAGCTCCGCGGGAGAAATGTATCGGTAAGTGACGGAGGCCGGGGGCCGGGGGTAGTCGGGGTCAAGTCACGGAGGCCGGGGGCCGGGGGTAGTCGGGGTCAAGCCTCCAGTGGATTGATGGAGCATTGTTGTCAATCTGCTGCAAGTCGCTGCCCTGGCGCACAGTCATAAATGTGGCTTTTAACGGAGTAATTAAGAAAAACAGCCTGTTTTCATTTTGAGACTGCAATACACCTAGGGTATGCAAAAACCGGTTAACTTAAAAAACCGGTTAATAACCGAGACTTTTACTTCAAAACCGGTTAACCGGTTATTAACCGGTTTTGAGGATTTTTAGTAAATGGCCGTACTACGCAATAATTACCATTAGCTTTAAGAATTCTGATGTTGATGATATCGTAGCAGGTATTACTTGCACGATGAAGATCATTTTTATCCAGTTTTTGGAAAAATGGTAAATGCGGAAATTGCTAAAAAAGGCGTGTGTGGTTTGAATGTGATTCGTCAGTTGCGTTTTCTAGGCATGTCGCGAAGGTCTACAGCTCCCAGAGCCCCTAGTAATACAAGCAATTGATGTAAGAAAACCAAGATCTCCATTTTACCTTTCTTTTAAAAAATATAGTTTGAAATATACGGTAGACTCCGGTTACAACGACGCTCAAGGGACCGCTGATATTACGTCGTACTAACCGGATGTCATGCAAAACGAATTTCATTTCTTTTAATTAAAAGTAATATCTACATCTTTATTACTAAAACATTTCAATCAATAGGTTTATTTACAGGGTATTATTATCATCATAGTATTAATTAATACCGTATTTTATTGTGACTTGTTTAGTTAGAAAAGTCCTTTTTAGTATGTGTGCTTGCTCATCATTTGTAGCTAGTTTATACGCAATCGAAAAATACAAATTGGGTTCTATTTAGCTTATAAGATTAGACCCGAGGCGAACAAATTGTTAAAATTTTAAAAGCAATACTCCAAAAAGTTACGTGGCCACAATGTAATCTTGCTACTTGTTGTAGGCAAGACAAGGGGCCGTGCTTGGGTGGAAGTAGCTTTGTTTCCTCAATTTACTAGTAAAACTAAAAACGTTGTCGCTCGTCGTTGCAACCGGACTTGACGGACGGATTCTGTGTAAAATGTGTCGTAAAAAGCGGCTGGTCGTTAAAATCGGAGTCGTAATAAACGGATGTAACGCACACAGTTTGTATTTTCTTTTCTCTTTTTTGTTACTGTTGTTGTTTTTTTCTTTTTTTTACTGTCTCAATTGTATTTTACTGCTCTGTCTCTTTTTATGTTGCTCCCAATTTGTGTGTTTTAAATTATGTATTGTATTGTGTGTGTTTGCAGTCTGCCAAATAAATGACTTATCTATCTATCTATCTATTTATGTACTTTAATACTATCACATACGAAAACCAAATAAATACCTGTGCTTATGTCGTTGTAAGAGGTTGGACGTTAGGTCTATGCGGAGTCGTAATATACTAACCGGACTCTACTGTATTGTATAAAATGTATAATTGAGTAGACTCGAGACTAATTTTAAAAATAAAGTCATTACAGATAATAATGTTGTCATCATCATCATTCCCTTGCCCTTTTCCCATTATTTGGGGTCGGCGCAGCAGATCATCTTCCTCCATTTCTCTCTATCAGCCGTCATTTCCATACTAATACCTTTCACTCTCATATCGTTGTTCACACATTCCATCCATCTTTTCTTAGGCCTTCCACTACCATTGTATCCATCCACTTTCATATTTACCACTCGTTTTATAACATTGCTTTCATCCCTCCGCATTACATGCCCATACCATGCTAATCTACTTCCTCTCAATTTCTCTGTCACTGGCGCTACTTTCAGGCTTCCTCTTATATACTCATTCCGAATCCTATCCAGTCTTGTCACACCACACATCCATCGCAACATTCTCATTTCATTCACATGCAGTCTTCTCTCATCATTCGTCTTGGTGGCCCAGCACTCACTTCCATACAGGACGACAGGTCGGATAACTGATTTATAAATGTTGTCAATGAAAAGTAATGAATAAATCTTTATTATTACAAAACATTAAATAATTACGTATTTTTGAACCTTATAATGCCTAATTTTCCAAATTTTGAGAAATAAATACAGTTTCGGTTATTAACCGGTTAGTGACTATAAAAACCGGTTTTCAACAGAGGCCAAAAAGTCTCGGTTAACCGGTTTTTCGGTTAACCGGTTAACCGGTTTGCACACCCTAGGGCCAATACATATAAGTCATATATTACGCATAAGATTTAGACCCTTGGCTGAAAAGTGTATCGGCTCGAGGTAGTCGAGGTCAAGTCTCTAGTGGATTGATTGAGCATTGTTGTCAATCTGCGCAGCAATTACAATGCCCATGTGCAGGTCTGTTATGTTCAGAAATAGTAAGAATGGTTTACTTGGTAATTACGGTAAACAACCGGGTAAGACAGAATAACTAAAATTCTATTATGCCTTACGTACCTACTGTAAACAACTTTGAGCATGTAGCATATGCTTTTGTTATCATACGCGTGAACTCATTGACGCATTTCACGAAGCTACAAGTTACAATTTACAAATGGTAGTCAATATGACGACCGGTCTGGCTCAGTCGGTAGTGACCCTGCCTGCTGAGCCGCGGTCCCAGGTTCGAATCCCGGTAAGGGCATTTAGTTGTGTGATGAGCACAGATATTTGTTCCTGAGTCATGGATGTTTTCTATATATATAAGTATGTATTTATCTATTTAAGTATGCATATCGTCGCTTAGCACCCATAGTAGCTTTGCTTAGTTTGGGGCTAAGTTGATCTGTGTAAGGTGTCCCCCAATATTTATTTATTTATTATTTATTTATTTATATCTAATATGACAAGTTAGAAAGAGACTTCCGCTTGTAACTTGTAACTTTCAGTTTTGAGAAATGGGCCACAGGGTGCTCATCATTACCGTACTCTTCGATCTATAGAATAATATTGTATTCTACTCTTTAAGTATATACGAAAGGGATATTGTAAGACGTTACAGTGATTTTTCATACCTAATGATATAGTATTGATGGCCATGTTCGTAATGACTTGTATAGCATTGATTGCTTGTCATACTAAATTAAGTATAATACATAATTACATATGTAAGCTTCATCAATATGTTAATAAACAGGCGACGAGCAAGTTCGTGTCGTTACTCGTGTGCTCAAGTCGTCTGATGGCCGATACAGTTGCGGCCCGCATCGATTAGACTCTAATTAATATACCGAATCAACTGGTGTGAAGCTGCTTACAAATACCCCACATTAGCATACTTAACACTATACTAAAGTACTAAATACAGGACTTTAAAGATGGCTGATTAAGAGTAGTATTAGAATAGCATAGCAGGGCAGCTAAGACTAAATACCCGAGATTTGTTCGTTGGCCACTCGCGACTTCTCGGAGTAATCGGATAAGGCTAATGCCCCATTTATGGTTCGCTACAAAGTGCATTACTTTACAATTACAAGTGTAATCGCATCCTTATTGGAGATACCGGGGTCCCGACCTGCGCGTGCGAGACGGCGCTATACGATAGAGGAGTAGAGATATATTTGGGTGAGCTGACGTATTGCCCTGTCGTTTATAGCATGTCAAGATTGCGGCGCGTCTGGCGGTGAGTGCGGGCGGTGAAGGGTTTAAAGCTCTTCCGGGTTATAAATTTTATATTTTCTGTCTTCTTGTACTTAGTAGTAAAAATAACATAGATAATACCTGTAGAATACTATGTTTCCATGCTGTATCTAAGTTTCTTCAGATAACAATTGGAATTTTGGATAAAGATTACGGGAGGTATTATTACTGAAAATCTATCTCTTTTAGACAACGCTATGTATAGTTTGTTACTTTAAACAACCTTTCTTATTACACTGACTTCACTGACGTAATGACTAACATAAAGGCAATAACTAAATAAGGCTAAAGTTAACGTAGCAAATGAAAGTTTTATCTAACAATAACGTCGGTCGTATCGAGGCAACAGTGAGTAATATCCTGCTTCCTCCGCTCCGCATCCGCAAATATAGGCAGAGCCTCCCGCTGCTGCAGTCGAGGCTGCGCCGGCGCCGCATTTCTCCTGCTTAGCGCTCCGCGGGGCACTACTAATACTAATATGCCTGCTTAAGGGGAGGCGTAAAATTAAAGTCGAGCATCTTCTGCCGCGAAAGTCGTCGCAAGACTTTTCTACGTTCATTACAGTTAGTTTGAGAATACTCTTCGGACAAAAATATCTTGTACATATACAATTATGTCAATTATATATAGTTTGGCTATATCACTTAGAATGTACGGTTTTGTTGAAGCAGTCGGCAGTCGGTTTCGTAAAACTAGAGCCTACGCCAAATTTTGGAATTAGGTGTCAAATCGGACCCCAGGCTCCCATGAGCCGTGGCAAATGCCGGGATAACGCAAGTTATTGAAGATTTTCCTTATAAACTTGTAAGTCATAAAATAGGCGTTAGACCGTTTTCACATTATCCGATGTCGGAAGGATTTCAATAGAAAAAATCCAAGATGGCGCCTGTAATGTATGGGATATCGGTCCGACATCCGATATCGGATCGGATAATGTGAAAACGCACTTAGACGGAAATTGGCCTTTTTCATGGTGATTTCCCTTAAGTAGCCAAAATTTTACCTTAGCTCCCTCTTAAATAAGTAACTATATATGGATGAAACTTAAGTATTTCTAATAGTTTCTGTTTTGCCATTTCGCAGTGTAGGTAAGCAGTACATGTATGAGACTTGCAGGAGCATCATATAAAGAGGCGATATGGTGTTTTCCTCTACTATTATGGGAGATAGTGATGTAGCGCATAGCGCTGTGGTCGTCAAACACGTTTATTGATGATCGTTTAGCTCCCCCGCATTTCATATGTGTACCGAGTCTAACCATACGGGGAACCAAGTATAGCTTTAAGATCCTACATACATCGGATTGGTATTTTGGTCGCTTTAAGCCCAGACAACTCGCCACCTTGCTAGGTCCAGTCTAGAATGGTATCACGCCAGCAGGGCTAGCACATGATTGCTGCAAGAGTAGGTATGTCGCCGCGAGATAGATCACACGTCATCTTCCAATTGTGTCGCTCAACTTCAAACTTGGGTAAATCCATTCAGCTATAAGGTTGATTATCTTTCAGATCATATTACAATTTTTTTATATATTCAACCTTAAATGGATTTACCCAAGTTTGAAGTTAAGCGACACAATTGTATTAATGACATAAGAACGTGTAGTCTTTCTCGCAGCGATCATGTGCTAGGCCTGCTGATTCGAATTAAATAGTCAAACTAATCTTGTTTTCCCATACAAACTTTTGACCCCCGTCTCAACCTCAGGAGGTGATATTTGGAAAATCCTTTCTTAGTGGAATCTCTAGGACCAGTGGTTTCGGCTGTTTCTTCTTTTATATATTTAGATGACTAACGATATTTAGGATGACCAAGGGGAATATGTTTCTAGGTACATAGTTACAATTACAAGTTGGCCAGGATTCAAGGTGGTCAAGCCAGCGTAGATGATGTGCTTTGATCTGAGTTACCTACATTTGACTCGGTTGTTAGTAATTCTAATCCGACATTATTTTGACATCTTTATCATCTTACGTTTTATGACTAGAAGGCAGAATACAGAATTTATACAGATAAATTTGAAGACCCACTTTTGTTTTGATGCTTCCTGCTTCAAAATCCTTCACTCATTCACATACAATATAAGTAGGTATAATTATGCATGTATATTATCGGATCGTACAATGTGAAAACGCTTTTAGGATCGACTCATCTGATCCTTTCGGCTCGTGGTTGGAACAGCATGTCTGTCCGAGGCATCCATTTGTTGCGAGCGGCAATCATGTTTGACGGCCGATTCGTTTGGTTTACATTTTTACATCACTCGTCCCGTACAAGTACGGACATGATCGTGTACTTAGATAAATTATCCGACACGTACGTTTCTAAGTTTCACACATTTGGCAGACAGTCTGACGGCTTTCGTGATGCAAATTAGATAAACAAAAACTATTAACATTAGTCTTTCCATCGCGTATTATTAAACGTTTTGTGGTACAAGTTTCTACAATTAATTTTAACTAGTTTAAGTAACACAAGCAATAAAATACGGGTTTTCGAAGCGGAAAACATGTGGAGCATCCGAACCAGTTGCAATAAACGTTTCGTTATTAGTTGGCCTGATTATAATTAATTAAAATAGGTGATTGACATTGTATTAGCCTACCCACTTACCGCACAGCGGGTCACAATGTTTTAACGATGCTATCTTAAGCTAACTTACGTTATATGACTGGCACTTGAAAGTAGGTATTAGGCAAAAAAACACATGAGTCTATCATGAATAATTATATACAGTTCTAAATAATAACCAATCAAATGAGACCTTCCCCTACAAGTTGATATTAATTGCTCTGCTAAAAGTTTTGTAAACTCTATTATTATTTTCTTTAAGCCCTGCTGCCTTAATAGGCTTAGGTCGGTAGAATTTAAAACGATTTAAATGTGATAATATGTCTATGTATAAGACATTTCACGTTTAGTTTACGCTGTATTATTGTTCTTGCGAGATGTTGCAAAGCCCTACTCAATACTGCACATCACAGAACGTAATATATGTATGTAGCTTCATAGAGTAGTTTTAATAGTAACTAAGTTGATTTTAGTAAGATTCTTACTGCAAAATATCAATCATTTGAATGCGAATTTTGTTAGGTTAGATTAGTCGATTGATTAGGAAGGTCAATCGAGTTTTGCTTAGTAGTTAACAGTTATTTGTACATATCGTGCAAATCCTCGCGCTGTGCAAGAGAGGCTTTACGCACAAGAGCAACTTATACCGGTTTTCCAGAAGCGTATTAATCTAGTGGCATTAGAAATAGCGCGGCGACCACACGCATATTGGAGCCGGAGCCGGGCTCGTGGTTTTGACAGCGGCGCTCCGAGCGGACGCGGTTGGCACAACAAAGAATCGTTCAGCCGTTATCTGCCATCTCGCCCCGAATCACTAAACGTCTTGTACCGGCTACGTCCCGGTGACCGTTGGTAAACCCTGCTTCTTTGTAACAACGCTCACGAATGCCCAATCAAATCATAAACTAATAGCAAGATGTTTTATTGACCATTAGTAAGAATTATATCGTTGCAGCAAGGTACACAATGGTGTAAAAGTTGGTGGTAGACGGATAGCGCCGAAAGGCCAAGGTTTCTAACATTTAACATTAGTTCTTGTATTGTTTATTGAGGCGAGGCAGCTTGTTAAAAAGGGCTTGTCACAATCAATGTATGTTTAAAAGTGTTGGTGATTCAGTGAACTAAACATAGCTGAGAGACAACAACCATACTTAAATAGGTAGCTAGCAGGTCAAAGAAGCTAAGTTCAGGACAAGTGTGATGTTAGATTCTAGGACGCATAAAATATTTTAAAAATATCCTATCTAATATCTACATAGTGAATAAGGTATGCGGTGGTTCAAAATTAGACTTCTTCTTCTATGAAAGTAGGTCTGATCAAAATGATCAATGTTTAATGATGTTGCTAACTGTACCTGCTTAAACCAAAATTAAATAATTAAAGATACGCCGCTTACTGATGACATTATAATAAATCTATCAATTGCGACCGGAACGATTAGTAAAATTGATGATAGCGTGATTGAGGAGCCGCGATCGGAATCGATTTGTATTGATCATCGGGAGCAAGCTGGCAACGGCACGGGAGTAGTATTCAAGTTTTAAAAATCATACCTTGATTTTTATTAATATTCTACAAACTTTTACGAAATCGTTGCTGCGCGTGATTGTAGGATTTGTGCTTGTACGACCTTTGCGATGCGGATATCGAGTGAAGTCATTGTGAATCTCCTTTATGATCTGAGTGATTTCTGAAAGTCTTCGAACCCTTCGAATGCTTTCACAATCAAAACGTTACATGTATGAGTACACAACACAAGCAACTCGATTCTAACTGAGCAATTAATTATGATTTTTAATAAGTTTCTATACGATCTTGCACTCATCTTATGCATATTAGCTTCAACTTTATTACGCATGTACGCATCAGCTTATGTCTAGTGATCTTTAACCTCGTGTCAAGCTCCATGTGGTGTCAATATATATCAAAAACAATCAAGTTGAAATATCTCAAATCCAAATATGCCTCTGAGATGGTGACGGATGAAGCTGGGACGAGAGCGCGATGGCACGCACGACTCGACGAAAAATTGCTCACATTATGATAGCTAGGTCAAACATCTTTTGCTTTCGGACATGTAACGATTTTATTGGCGTAAGTGCCTATTTATTACACAAAAAAACCCTCGCGAGGAGAAGATCGCGCCTTGAAAATCCGCAGGAGTCATATAGAAAATCTGATGTTTGGGCTGAATATCATTGGAAACGAAAACGGACAAACTTCGATGGCTATTACGATGCGTAATCCGGACTGATGAAAATTGTGTAGTCCAACAGACTAGCCTGAAGTAGCAACTAGCCGAAGATCGCCCGGGCGCTCCATCAGGTGCCGCTGAAGAGACGAAATGCAACAAGACCTTAGTGGAGAGTTAAGCTGGCGACCAAACAAACGGATTTTCATGAACGTATTAGCCGTAAATAGGACTTGTGTAGAGCTCTGTCGGTGGTCTGCTTAATAGGTTAGCGTTTCATTCGTCACAGTTATAGATCAAACTATAGCCCTGGCAATTAACGAAAGCGTTTAATGGCGCAATGAACAGTCCAATCCGCAATCATCATAAATTCGTCCGCGCTGCGCTCGCGCAACTGGCGGTGCTACACGATCTACGCAGGTGTTACATGTACGCAGTTGCCTAGAGAAAATCTAAGAAACTGTAATAGGTATAAATAAACGTAGTGGAAACAATAACGTTAAACTATACAAATGTTAGTAAAAACTAATACCCTGCGAAAAGAAAAAGCGAATAAAAGTGCTTGTTGTTTAAGTTTGATAACATGTATATTATTTTTATTCTTTTAACCTTTTATGTTCTGAAATGTTGATGTCGGATTTAAGAATTACTACTAAGGCCAGGAGGTGCTCTGTAAGAGTACCTACTGACACCTTCCCCCCTTTTCTGAAAAGTAATAAAATTAGTATGTACGTATTTAGTGGCTATTAAAATGTAATGTTAATGCTAACGCGTTTATGGCCAGCAAGAAATCGAACCATTGTTATATTTCATGAGCACTGAAAACCCGGTAACTTGCTTACAACTAGTATTGTTTAAGATTCGATGATCAATAGTTTTTTGAGACTTATTTTTACAGACGCATATTATTGATATGTTTCGAGTTCTTTTCAACTTGTTAGAGACCCTGATTTTTAACACTCTAACTGAGTTTTTGACTAAGTGTCTAGCTTAGTTATTTTCAGAAAATTACCACACAACATATGTTACTTTAAAAGATGGAGTCTTTATTACGTATATTATTAATTGTAACTACGACTTTAAACACTAGTATGTTTTTAACACATTTTTCTAAAAGTGCACATTTTTCTAAATTGCTTCATTTGATCAGCCGGCTGGATTGGATGTAATATGTAATCTCAATAGTCCGCTTTCTGTCTAAAATCGCATCCAAGATCGCTCGCCGTCTAAACAAGTCTTAAAATTGAAAAGCCCCGAGTGCGCGCCAGCACTACCTTTAACAAGCACTACATGGTTTGGCTCCACCCGTGTTACGGCCGCATAGCTCCGACTCCGAGCTAGTAACACAGCAACCGCTAATAAATTCGTACCGGCCACTTTACATTGCGACCAACAGAACAAAGGGTGCTTGTCTGCACTAACTATTCGGTTCACTGCTCCTATATTATAAAACAATGCTATTTCTAGTCCGTCTTGATATTTGCATTCGTAGGCAGTTGTAATACTTTTAGAAGCAGAAAACAAACTTTACGTGATTTCGTGTGAAACAAACTCCTGTTTCGTGTTTTTAATTAAGTAAGTTAAATGTCATTATTGCAATATTAATTTTCTTTTGTTTCGATCAGCTTAGAAAATGAAACAGTTATTTTACAAGTTTTACAAAAATAATCAAGTCCACTTTAGGCCGTCTTATATGAGTATGTAGGTATAGTACTTAAGGAGCTACATTTTTTTTGACAGCATTGGCAGCGTAATTAATTAGGCCTGGTTCTCAATAAATAATAAAATCCATGTATGTTAGGACATACCATAATTTATTTAGACATAAACCTTTCTCGCTGCCCTAATGGAAACATCTCACGCCACGGACTTATACGGCGGTATCCGAGCGATATCTCGCAATTCCCCACATCGTGAGGGTTTCATTAAGATAGCCCGCCGCCGCCTCCGCTGCCGCTCCCGCGCCCGCTCCGCCCGCCACGAGCGCAGCGTTCCGCTAGCCGCGATAAATGCGCCGATAACATCGCGCCGCATACTAAACACTTATTAGTTGTATACAGGCTGTGTAGCAAAATAACGATGATCCGTTTAGGATCAAACATACGAGTATCACATTGTCGCCGGAACAAATGGTTATATAACTAATTTTTAAAACCAATAGTTACGGCAATTTTTTATTGCACGTGGTAAACTCCAAATTAATTTCTTAAAGCCTGAAATGATACTGCTATAGCCTGAACTCTCTCGATTGAACTAATCGATAAAGAAGCTGATAGCGGTCTGAGTTTGCACGTCGTCTAGAATATCCGTTAGACAAGATAAGATTTACAAGATATTCATCAGAAACCTAGGAAAAGCGAAGGCACCAGGGTTTGACCTGATAACAGCTGAGATACTTAGACACCTTACAAAGAAACCAGTGGTATTTCTCACCATGCTATTCAACGCCATTCTAAGATTACATTACTTCCCAAAGCTCTGGAAAGTCTCCCAGATATGCATGGTACCAAAGCCCGGGAAACCTCCAACGGAACCAACCAAGCTCATACAGACCCATCAGCCTACTGCCCATATTATCCAAAACTTTTGAGAAAATACTGCTGTGTAGGTTAAAACCAGTACTGGAAGAGCATAACATAATACCTGATCACCAATTTGGTTTCCGACAAAATCACTCGACAGTTGAGCAAGTACACCGTGTAGTAGCGAAGATAAGACAATCCTTAGAGCGTAAAGAATATTGCGCTGCTGCTTTTCTTGACATACAGCAAGCATTTGACCGCGTCTGGCACAAGGGGCTCCTATTTAAACTGAAAAACTGTCTTCCTAACTCATTCTATATGATTTTAAGATCTTACATACAGGAGAGAAAGTTCCAGGTTAAATTTAATGACGAATACTCTGAACTCTATGACATCAACGCTTCTGTTCCTCAAGGTTCTGTCCTTGGACCTGTGTTGTACTCAATATATACCGCAGATCTTCCATGTACTGAAGACGTTGTCACAGCAACATATGCTGACGATACAGCGTGCCTTGCCGCTGATAAAGATCCCGCTGTAGCGTCACAAAAACTGCAATCACAGCTGCACAAAATCGACCAGTGGCTCGACAAATGGAGAATCAAGGCAAGTACAACCAAGTCACTCCAAATAACATTCACCCTACGAAAAGGAGACTGCCCGCCCGTAACTCTACGAGGAGAGACTCTACCCAGCGAATGCTGTGTTAAATACCTAGGCCTACACCTGGATAGGAGACTTACATGGGCCAACCACATCAAAGCAAAGAAGAATGAAGCTAACATACAATATAAACGGTTACTATGGCTAATTGGAAGACAGTCTCCTCTGACACTTAGCAACAAACTTCTGGTTTACAAATGTATCATAAAACCTATATGGACGTACGGTATTCAGCTCTGGGGATCAGCCAGCAACTCTAACCTCGAGATCCTCCAAAGATTCCAGAATATTATTCTCAGAACAATATCTTGTGCACCCTGGTTTGCCCGAAATAAAGAAATACATGATTACCTTCATATACCAACCATTAAAGAGGAAGTAAATAGCTTCTCAAGGAAATACAAGGAAAGACTCACAATCCATGAAAATGAACTTGCTAGAGACCTACTAAATGAAAACAGTAACAACACAAGACTCAAAAGGTGGAAGATCTTGGAACTAGACCAGAGAGAATAACGCCCCCCTCTCTCCACAAAAAAGGAATGGTGGTTAATGGACCACCACCGGGAAAATGTTATTAATAGTACCAAACAATCTGATTATGGCTAAGAAAGCCGATGGCAGATGAAACTTCAAAAAAAAAAAAGATATTCGTCGTTCTTCAGTACCTGTCGTCATTGAGGCCAGTTTCACCACTGCTGATCATCCAGAAATGTCAGAATTTTTTTTCATCCTCATTCTACTGCTGTAATGGTATCATCCTTGTTTGCCGAGCCACCCTGTGTACACCGTGCCGTTCACTACCCGGCGGGCGGCGCGGCGCGGCGGAGCGCTCGCCCGGTAATTGTTCATTACAGGACGTTATCTGCGCAATGTGCTCGTGATAATGACCCTGCTGCTTAGATACTAAACCTAGGAAAAGCTATGTGAATTGGTCCAATTCGAATTTTAACATAATGTCGAATAAGCTCTCGATAGGATATCGATTTGATATATTAGGTTCAGAAGTTACGTTTTAGGGAAGAAGCGTTTTAGACACTGGATACAGGTTGCGTAGCCGAATGGCATTTCTGCGACGCGAAACGACACCGCCACATAAATGTAGTCTGGCTCTGTCGCGCCAATACGCAAGAGCGATAGAGATAGACAGTAACGAAAGATATATTATCGTGAGCATTTCGTGAGCGTTTGTGCATTCGGCTACGCACACTGACAGATATTTTGATGCATCTTAATGCTCGGACGTATGCAGTCAGTCGTGGTCTAGCCTCTGTGTATCTGAATTGATATGAAGTAAATTTGTTTAGCAGAAACGTCTGCGAGCAATACTGCATATTTTTAAATTAAAGGAAAAATGGAAAAATTCACACCTCCGGCAGGACTCGAACTCGAAGGCTTCGCCGGAGCCAGCCGCGCTCCCAACTGAACGGAGGTGGGATTTTTCCCATTTTTCCTTTAATTTAAAAATATGTGATATGAAGTAAGTTAACGACTATTAAATAAATTAAAGTTGTACAAAAAAATTGTAAGTATAATTTAGATTAATTGTTAGCCCGATCATGCAGCGCCGAGCCCATGGGATCAAGTCTATCAATAATAGGTAAGTACGATATTTCATTTGTTTTTTATTCAAGTAACTTTGGTACATATTTAAACTCGATCTTTTCCATAATTATGACAAGCTCGGCACGATTTCATCACCAGATGAAGCTTCAATTGCATTAGTATTCCAGAGGCGCCTGAAACAAGCCTTTATGACGAAGATAAGCTCTCTGCCAAGCTCTCGGTCGCGACATGTCGATCACAATCGGGTAGAAAGCTTACCTAAATGTGCTTTGTTATGGAAATTTATTTCGACTTAGGAATACAAAAAAGTGACTTATGACTTATAAGCGTAATCTTTCATGTAATATTTTTCTTATGACGACCAGCGGCCGACAGATGTTGGTGCATTTAAATTTTGGTCATGTGTCATATATGTCACATCAGTTTGACATATTTATTTTTTATTGAAGCTAGTTGGTGATGATTATTATATAGATCGTCTTTTTCGTATTGTCAGATCATTAAATGTTAGATTTGATCACGATATCCTAAACGATAATTACGGAAGACTTGATTCCTTTAAAAAATGCCATGTGAAAAGCCGAGCTTAGTCACGAAAAGAGACAACTTGTTTAAATCAGGACAAATGGGCACTATCCATTGAAATTAATTTATTTATTTTTGTTAAAGGTTATTATTCATTGAATAACACACAAACATCTCGGCTGACATGGTTATTCGATTCAGTCCATTCTTACAACATAGGTCGGGCAGGGCTTGTATTCTCAACGACTGCGATCAGAAGTGATCAGAGCTAGGTTTTAGATATACTCATATCATATCATTATAATGTCATCGTACTCGTACCGGTACAGAAAACTTAGGTGAACTTTTTAACCTGAACTTTCAACTGTCGTTTTCTATTTTACAGGAGTCTCCCCATCTCGATAGCGTTCATGTTGCGTGCATACCTAAACAATATCGCACAACACACCACAAGAGCAATATTTGATATAGGATCTTATCAATGAGTAAGTGACACTTAACAAAGTATCTTATCCGGCTTATGCCACAAGAGCGAGATGCTTGAATGAGGCACATATAATACTATGATTTTTCAATGTTAATTTATTTACCACCCCCACACACAAATACAGTGGAGAGTTATCTCAGTTTAACTGCAATCATTCTCCTACGTCCCTCCGAGTTGCAACACGTGCAACAGGCCAGGCATCGTGCTCCATGCCCCTCGCGGTTGCGCCACGACCGCTCGGCAAAAATCGCACGCCCACTCCGCAGATAAGGACCTCTGCGATATACAAAGTATCTCGGATGTGGAGATAGCGGCGAGATCAACGGTCAACACGCAACCGCTGAGTGGGTTGATTATTACGATCCTCCGTGTTATTGCTGTTTCTACAATGCGTTTGGCGAACTTTGTTAACGCATCGTAAAGACTGAAGTAAAATTCAAATATTTAATTTCTTTGTTAAAGTATGTACAGTGAGCTACAGAAATTATAAATTAATTCATTGATAAATTCGGACTTGGATTCCCAGCAGTCTAGTAGTAGGAGCCTTAAATAATTGAATTGAACTCTTATATATTCTGGACTTTCAGAAATTCCTTAGTACCTATGTCAAGATAACACAGTACTACATGAAATATGTAACGTCCATCAACTATGTGCTTCCTATATATAATGTTACGTACCTAAGCTCGTTGATAAAGCTACTACTTAAGTAATCTTATCTTTATCAAACACAGGCCCTGTTGAAGATAGCCAATAGGAGCCATATAGTAAAATCGTGACTGTTGTATGTTTGAGCAGTAAGAGTTACCGCCACGCTCCAGAGCACCCGATAATGGAGCGATCGGTGAAAAGTTCAGGTGTCGCATAAAGCGCGGGGTCACGTTTCAGGCATTGTGCGCGCGCGCCGGCCAATCAGCGCCGGCCCCGCCTCGCCCCGCCCACCGCCTGAGGGCACTAACTACATACTGCATTAGATGCTAACATCTACAAGCAGATCTGGACTTTTTAAATGTCAGTTTGATCTCAGTTTTACATCACTCTACACAGTAGATAGGTACTTAAGGCATATTAGATGTGAGCACAGATTAAAGAACGAGACTTACTTAGATGTAATTTATGCGCCCAAAATTAAGTATTTATGTACGATAATTAAGTATTTGTGTCGTGTAGTACTTAGTTCAATGACGCAGATTACAAAAGGTCACTTTTAAGCTTTTAATATGTCGATTCAAACAGCCACTTGGATTTAATGTACAAAAGCAAATAATTTTTGGAACCACAGTCCCATTACATTTAATTTCGAAGTTTATATCAATTTTCTAGATTAAGTAGTAACAAATCAGTAAAAGGTTTCAAAATTCGAATAGTCGGTCCTGAAATGTGAGAGTTCAGATGTTATGCAAAGGTATAGAATTAGATTGATTTACGAACGACTTCCTTAGACTGATGATTTCTTTAGATAAGTTTGAAATGTAATGTTTATAGTTTTTTCCAGTGCTTAGGTATTGGGTAACTTACAGACAGAGTTATATTTCGCTTTGAAATCGTGAGCGGATTCGTGACTATCGTCCGGAAGCAATACCGGCTTTCTTGTACACGTCGGGGATATTTACGAGTGGGCTAGCCTGCTCGTGTTTAGGACCGCTTTATGGGTAATGGGTATCCAATGCTAACATAAATATATCAATTTGACATGTTATATTAGCTATAGGTATGTAAGAGTACCTCCGTTATACCTACAGTGACTATACGAGGGCTATACTATAGTGCGAAAGCCAGCGCGCAGCGGGAGCATTGTGTTGGTTCCCTTTTATGTGAAGACATATATAATAAAACACGCCAATTTGCCACTTTAATGTCACCTCACACCACACTACATATGCTATATGTAACATTAACATAATTATGTAATATGCTTAGTTTGATAGGTATAACGCCTACGCTTAAAACATAAGAATCAATTTGTCTCATTAATCAAACAGCACAGACAAGCAATCAATCAGCATTTGGCATCGTAAAAAGCCTACTCCTAATAGCATCACATATCTGAACATCAGTTCGTTAAAGACGTTTATATGTATGGTTAATAATATACCATGGACGGTACGAAACTCCCCGCCATCGCCACCGAATAGTTGGTATTCGCCAAAAAACTATTCGAGTGCGCCCACGTAATTCGCAGACAAGCATTCTAATCGCTTGCCTAGCAAATAAATAAGTTGAAAACTCTAAGTGGATTGCCAAAATATCCAAACATGAACCTTTTCTGAAACTCCTTGATTTCAAAACGATTGTGACAATGATACTGAATCCCAGTATGTTTAACTTGTAAGTATCTACAGGTAGGAAATAGGTTTTGCATGGGTAGGAAAAAGTAAAACTTAAACGATTTCCAGTTATGAATTTCAGCCATTTAAAGGAAATCGCATTATCGGATTAAGTTTTCGGGTGAAATTGGGCGTAATCGTAAATTCAACACGGTGTATTAGGTATTGCCTTATAATCAGTATTGCTGCTAACTGTGAATAGATACAATTTGGAATCACCTGTGCTTTTAAAGCAATAGGAACACTCGTGAGGTCATCGAGCGCCGCCGATCTGCGGATTAAAGAGGAAATGATTCATCCAACAAAAATGAATAAGTACCTACTTTAGTAGACACAACCTGCGTCACAGACGACGTTAAACCATACCACTCTATCTCAGATGTTTTACATAGGAAGTGACATGCTAAACTTTTATAAAAGTGCGAATACTTATTCGCATAATCTAAATATATAATTATGCTGTGGCTTTTACAACAGATACCTAATACTGGCAGGTAACGTACAGGCCTATGCCTCTGCATTATAAATCTTTGTTAAAACCTGTTTATCATGTTTTAGAAGCATATCTAAAATACTAAATCATTTTGTGAAACCTTTAACATGTGTTAGAAGGTCTTCTTTGTTTGTTTTTCTTCTTTTATTTTCAGGAAGAAAACGCTGAAGTAGGATTGAATCGACATACATTCACTGCATTTTATTTGAAGTAGTAGTAAATATTTATAGGTAATATAGTATAGGTACGCATTTTTGTCGCAAACCCACGTACGAACGTGTCGTCGTCGTCGCTTTTGTCGTAAATAAACATAATGTATATATTCATCGGCGAAATTAATTTTAATACTATCTTCGCGTTTTATTTACGGCAACTCGAATTTAATTCGTCGCCTGAGGCAGTTTGTCACTTTGGTCGCTTTAATGAATACTTCCTTCTGAATTCGAGCAGAAATTATATCACGTGCTTAAACGTGTCCCTGTGATTGAGGATCGCTGGTAATAAGTAGGCAGACATACTCGTATTGAGCTGATACTATACGTACTGACGTTCTCTCCGATCGCCACTCGACTATCTGAAGGTTGTCTGTAAGAGACCGCTGTTTTAGCGATAAGACCGCCTGTTGTTACCTACCACTTTGTAACCGTTTTCATTTATGTTTTATTTTTGTAGTGTGCAATTAAAGCATTTTATTATTATTATCGGAAAGATTGGTTTTCTCAGCTCTAGGCTGGTAACTAAGCTACATTTACGGGTTATCCACCAAGTAAATGCAGCAGAGATTGTTAATTTGTTTCCTGACTATCGTTTTCTGTGTCAAGTTGCATGAATTTTCTCACAATTCGACATGTATTTAATATAGCGGCTTTTTGTAAGGTAGTGTAAATGTATGATTTTAGGTCCAGTAATTTTAAACTATGGTGAAGGTGTTTTGGGATGACGCCTGTTGTGGATAAAACTATTGGAACTACGTACACTTTCTCCTGTCTCCATATCCTATAAACTTCGTCTTTTAGTTCTGCATATTTTGTTATTTTTTCTGTGATGGTCTTCTGTATATTGTGTGTGTTAGGGACTGAGATATCTATCAGGTAAGTAATCTTCTTTATTTTGTCTATTAACGTAATGTCTGGTCGATTATAGTGGATAGTGCGATCTGTCAGTATAGCTCGGTCGTAGTATAATTTGTGTGTTGTGTTCTCTAGAACTACCTGTGGCTTGTATTTGTAGTATGGTGTATGGTTGTTTTGAATGAGATTATGTTTGTGTGCTAGGTTTTGATGAATGATGTTTGCAATTTGATTGTGTCTGTGTGTGTAGTCTGTTTGTGTAAGTGTTGTACATGCTCCGGTTATGTGTTGTATGGTTTCCGACTGAGTGTGGCATCTACGGCATTTGTCATTTGTAACTGTTGGGTCTTTTATGATGTATTTTCGGTAGTTTTTGGTGTTTACTATTTGGTCCTGAATTGCAATAATGAAGCCTTCGGTTTCTGGGAACAAATTACCTATTTTCAGCCAAGTGTTTGATGCAGTCGTGTCTATGTGGGTTTGTTCTATGTCATGAGGATGTCGTCCGTGAAGTACCTTTTTCTTCCAGTTGTCGATCTGTTTAGTTTGTGGGTCATCATCGAGATGTCGCGTTTCAAGTGGTTGGTTTAGATTAAGTGGTGTGTAGTTGAGGTCATTTTGGACTATTGTTTTGTGAATAGAGCTTGTGTGTGATTTAGTGTGAAAGAATGTGTGTAAGCTGTATATTTGTTTTTGCCATAGGTGGCTGATGTTTATCATGCCCCTACCTCCTTTCTGTCTTTTTATAGTGAGTCTCTCTATTGCTGATTTGGGGTGTAAGTGTTTGTGTTTTGTAAGCGTTGTGCGTGTGGTTCGTTCTATAGCTTCTATATCAGTTTTAGACCATTTTATAACTCCAAATGAGTAAGTTAAGATAGGGATGGCGTAAGTATTTATGGCTTTAATTAAATTTTTTCCAGATAGTTGTGATTTACATATTTTATTGAGTCTGTTTTTGTATTCGTTACTTAATGTCTGTTTAGTTGTAGTGTGGTCTAAGCCCTTCAACTGTTTGTATCCTAGATATTTGTATAGGTCATTTGTTTCCAGTGCTGTTATAGTGTTATTGTCATCTAAAGTATAGTCACCCGGTTGTATTTTTCCTCTCACTATGTGTACTGTTTTACATTTCTCTATGCCGAATGTCATATTTATGTCCTTACTAAACTGTGATGTGATATCTACTAATTTCTTCATGTCTTTTTCTGTCTTGGTATATAACTTAATGTCGTCCATATATATGAGGTGTGATATGTGTGTGTCGGTTGGAGTGTTCCTAAATTTGTATCCGACTCGGCTTTGGTTCAGAAGATGTGATAAAGGGTTCAAGGCGAGGCAAAACCACATGGGACTCAAGGAATCACCTTGATAAATACCTTTCTTAATAGCGATAGTGCGTGTAATTATTGTCTTGTTACCGGCAGCTAACTGAAGGGTGGTTTTCCAGTGGGACATTATATTGCGAAGAAAGTGGGTTATTTTTGGATCAATTTTATATATTTCTAGTATCTGTAGTAACCAGGAATGAGGGATGCTATCAAAGGCTTTTTTGTAGTCTATGTATGTACAGTGTAGGTTCCTATTTTTAGCAGTCGCGTGTTTGTGGATAGTGGAGTCAATGATCAGTTGCTCCTTGCATCCCATATGGCCTCGCCTACATCCTTTTTGTTCCTCTGATATGATTTGGTTATGTTCTATGTGACTATTGATTTTTCTAGTTATTGCTGACGTTAATATTTTATATATGGTGGGTAAGCATGTGATCGGTCTGTATTGTGATGGATGTGTGGAGTGAGTTCCTTTTGGTAGCATATATGTTATACCGGTTGCAATAAACTCTGGTATATTTTGTTTCCCTAATACAATGTCTGTCAAGTTTTTTGCTATATGTTTGTGTAGTGATGTTAATTTTTTATACCAGTAATTATGTATCTTGTCTATACCTGGTGATTTCCAATTGTGTAGATTAGCTGTAATATTATTTATGTCTGTTTCTGTAATCTCTTCAAATTTCATCTCTTCTATTGTATCCCACTTGTTTCTTTCAATTTCTATCCAGTCTGCTTGGTCATTATGTTGTATATCTTCCCCCCATATACTACCCCAGAATGTCTCAAGTTGTGTTTGTGTCGGTATGGGTGTGTCCGCGTCAGCCTCTGCATGTTGTGTTTCACTATGTAGGTTCCTATAAAATCCTTTTTCATTTGTAGTAAATAAAATATTATCATTCTTCCGTTTTTGCCCCTTCAGGTACCTCCTAAGTCTATGTACTTTAAGCGCCAGTTTTTGTTTTAATGTATCTAAGTATTCTTCAGGTTTCCTATTATCTGCTTCGTGTCTAGTGTGTATAATTCTACTTCTGAATATCTCTTCTACTCTTTTAACTACTTGGCGAGTCCTATTATTATTTATATATTGAGTGAGTCTACCGCAATCTGCCCTAAGTTTTTCAATATCTCTTTCTAATCTTACTTGCCATGGAGGTTTCTTAATGTCTTTTTTCCTATTGTGTGGTGCATGTTCCGTAACTTTATAGTTCAACTCTTCAGATATGACTATCGCAGTGCAATAAATAAGGGTATGGATGTCTATTAGCTGTATATCATCAGAAACAAATCGGTTCAGTATGTCGCGGTCAAATAAATAAACAAATTGAGATAGTTTTCTGCTGTATTTCAATTTTGGTAATTTAGGTCTACTTGCGGGGTCCATTCCAGAGTATTTGGTAATTGCAGCCTGAAATTTATCAAGGATTGCTTGGGTGTTTGGTTCAGTTATCGTGTCGGGCTCTACTAGAGTTTCTATGTCAGTTTCTAGGGTGAATGTCATAGTTTCAGTCTGTGTTGACGAATGGGTCATGTTTGATTGTGTATATGAAGTATGTGTGTTTTGTGAGTGATGTTCTATATCTTGAGTTTGATTGTATGATGGTATGATAGGGGTACTATTTGAGTCAGGTATCGATTCTATATCATTTAACTGTATTTTTACTTCGTCTTTCAATCGTGTTAGTTCACAGTCACTTAGTAACTTATTCCTAATAATGGCTCGTTTTTGATCGGATACGCGTTGTTCGGTAACTTTAACAGTGGGGTATTGTCGAGAGAAAAGCTCATGCAACTGTTTGCGATAAGTGGTCATGTCTGTTTCTAGTTTGGTGATATAATAGTAGGTGCGCATGATGAATAGGTTAACTTCTTTACTCCAACTCATGCGCACTCTCTGCTTCCCAGCCTTAGTGGACGCAGGCATAAAGGCATTCGCCTCCTGCGCAACATCTAAGTCGGGCGTGGGTACTCTGGAAGAGCTTGCACCCACGGAGGACAGTGGTGATGGAATATATGATGCTGTTGATGGACTGTATGGTTCTACTACTGAGTTTAAACTAATGTCGTCATAATCGGTCAGTCTGTCGTCTGTCTGGTTGGCTGTAGCATTTTCGGAAGATCCGGAGGGAGCCCGCCTATTCAACTCCTCTCCGCTGACGGTTCGCATGCTGAGACACCCAGCGTCAGCTCCAGGTGTGCCCCGGCGATCACCCCCGGGAAGCGGCCCTAAACGTTTATTTCTTAACTTCATCTCCATAATGGGTACCCAGAGCCATGTTAGCCACGTCAGTAGAATTATATCGTGTGTCCGCCCCCCACGTGAATCTGATGGTCGATTCGGACGTATGGTTGGATTTAGGGGGCTTATTATTATTATTATTATTATTATTATTACTGACTCAGTTGACCATTGCTTGATATTTCGTTGGAATAACGTTCTTAAATGAAAGGTTATAATGTGGATAAAGGTATGTCCTTACGTAAATCTCCTTGATGAAGTAAATTATATATTCGTGGATACTGGCAATTAGTTGGTTGACTTGCGCTTGTTGCCATATATTCGACCGCGGTATACAACAATTACAAAGCAGGAACTTGACTAGCAATACTAGCATTTACTTAAGTAGATAAGTATTATCTTTATTTACATGAATTTTTACATAATCATATAAGAAACTAAGACTAAACTTAAAAGCTAGCTAATGTCTAAAATAGGCCCTTGACCAGGGATACTGGCGACATTTCCCCGCTGTATCGCAATGCTGATACGTTGTGCGAGGAAGTCGCCAGCTCTTCGGCCACCATCAGTTACCTCAACCAGAAAATCTACATACTCGTACAGTTTTTTTCGTTCGTTGGTAGTTCGGTCTGTCTGACCGACTGTTACTGAACTAATGCCAACCCTCTATCCAAACTTCCGAACATAAACTATGATACGAACATGATGCGATTCCTGGCGCACCGGCGTAGTTCATTTACTGCTATTACAGCCCGTGTAATGTTGGACCTTTAAGGGCAGTCCGTGCGCGTGAAGCGTGTAATTCGACAGCGTCGCGCGCGCAGTAATCGCGAGGTTGCGACCACACGCCTAATTAAACCAAGTGTCCACTTCTGGTTGCTGAATTGTATGGTGCGGGGATAAATGTTTCTAGGTAATTGGTTTACGGTTATTAAGTTTGTAGTTGAGATACAAATAATAAGGAAAAAGGGTCTCTTAGGTATGTAAAAGACTGCGGGGGAGAATGAAAGAAAACAAAACCAAAATTGGCAAAGGCAATAAGAGTTCTAATGTGCCATAACTTTGAATGATTAACGATTGATCGAAAGAAAAAGATCTTGAAAACATATCTAACTTCATATTTAAATTATTAAAAAAAACTCTCGATGGCCACAAATTTTGATTCCTTCTAATCCTCTCAATTTCTTGAATTGAGAAGCGGTGAGCGGCGTGCAGGATGGCAAGCGCGGCGCACGTGATCTCGTTCATAATTAATGGAGATAATGCGATTTGATCAGATCGCGGTTAGAAACCGTTTAACGATAATGATAATACTCTTAAATTGGCTTTGATTCTAATAATTTATCGCAATTACTCCTAAGACTAATAACTTCAGCATAGTCTGAAGCTCTCTCTAGGGCTCAGTGGTTAACATCGAAGTTCGTTAAGGCATGCGCTTGTTGATTCACTATTAGCTGTATTTATACGAATTTTTGTTCCTATCTGCATGTCATTGAAAATAAGTTTTAATACAATTGTTCGACAACAAGCATCATACCGATCATACGACTTGAGCTCAAGCGGTTATCGCAACCCGGTTGCCAACCCTTTAAAAATCTATACCCCTACCAAAAACAGCTTGAACACTTTAAACGTGAAGAATGTTACCATCGTAATCAGGTTAGAAACAGTTATCTCGTGCTAAACTCGATCCCGTTCTATGTGAAATTGTATCGATTTGTTACAATAAACTCCCGTCCACTAGAACACAGAAATGGTGGTGAAATAGAGGAGTTCACATTAAAACTATACCCTGCCATTGACTGTTAAGGTTGGTGCTACATCATCCAACTATTCAAAACTTCCAACGATGTATGGTCGTCATAGAATACCCAAATAGCTTTACAAGAGCATCCTTAGTTTAGTAGTATAGGGTATCATGTAATAGGGGCTTAAGAATGATGAGACTCTGTCTTGTCGATTGTCATATCAAGATGATTTAACGTTGTCAGTGACGATCAATTCGACTACGAACACTAATCTTTTATAAGATATCAAAATGTTCCCTTTTCACACTCTTGAGCTCAAGCTATTTCCCTGTGCTATTTCGTGCACATCAAAACGTTTGTGTACGTGGCAGTTATCTCATAAGTCAGAAGAGGCTTAAACGCTACTTGAGCTATCTCGCATACTAGTGGCGTGCCGCGGCGTCGTTTGTCCGACGCGATTTATTGCCTCGCGATCGCCGATATCGCGCGTTCGACTGACGTACCGTACCTGATGACCTCCACTCCCTCAGGCTGTCCTTTTCATTTATAGGAAGAATGAGAGGGAGGGGTAGATCCTCTAGGTGTGAGGGTGCGCGCACGCAGCTCGTGAGGCGCCGCGTATCGCCGATCGCTGTTTGTTCGAGGTCAATTAATTTATTTATTGTCGGTGTAAATTACAGAGATATTCGAGGCGTGAGGGTCCGAGGGTAGCGCTAGCGAGGCATTCTTAGGAAATTAAAGCAGGTCGGATTGTATCTAACTCGGTGGAATCTATTTACACGAATGGAATAACGCGAGTGTTTTATTTGTGCGGAATTAACGCGATGGAAGATTGTGACTCTGGATCTAAGAATGCAAGTTGGATCTTGCAAAGAATTTTATTTAACTTGCATATTGCACGGATTCTAAAATATTTATTGCATAAGATACAGGACAATTTTGACTAACGGGTAATTTCAACTTAGGTATGTATCCACTGTATAAGCATAACCGGAACAGCCTTCTGGCCGTCTTAGCTGATCGCTGGGATAGTCAGCTCCTCATACATTGGACTAGAATGCACTCGGTGGTGGCCACCTACACATATAACTGAGTGTATGTGGCTGTTACCAAGGCACTTAATTTGAATTAGAATAAGTTTTTATAAAATGTATTTGCTCACTGTATGGACTTTGGTCTGAAATAAAGACATTTTATTTTATTTTTATTTTTATTTTTATTTTTATTTTTATTTTTATTATTTTATAACACGTTACTCGTGCAGGTACTTCAGATTAAATCTAAGGTACATTTTCTCATATTTGTTTTAGGTTACCACCTAGGCATTTTCCCAAGAAAATAATCTTCATAAGTCAAAAGTCTGCGCCGCAACGTTCGTATAATAACCTGCACCCGGATAAAATTATCGACGAGTAAAAGCCATTTATGAAGAAAAAGCTTCAAGTGCCGATACCCAGATGCCAACGATAATTAGTGTTTTCACGTCAGCGCCGAAGGTCAGATAGCTTACAGCTCAAATTGGCTCGTAAAATACCCGTCGTATATTACCAACATTCCTATCTCGATGGGTAAAATAAATACTCGTACAACCTATCAGTCGTAGGTAATCTCTCTAATTAGTGTGATTAGCGAACTACCTGCCAGTTTTCGATTTCGATGTGCTGTTTTAATAATAAAGTGCCAGAGTATAGACTTGATTTATATTCGACTTCGTCTCGTTCTGCTACCGTGACAATAATATATCAAAATAGAGCACCAGTCTATAGCTGAGTAGCCAGTTTCCAGCGTTTCATGAACACAGGAGCATAAACATTGATGGGCATTCAGGAGGTGTCAAGTCGTAGCGTCCACCGCCTCGCGTGTCACACGCCATGCGCGCTGCCATTCCCGTCCCTTGCCTAGCAGCCCACTCAGGACCACCTGTTGGCTATTTCAATGTCCCTAGAAACGATTTTTCTCTCACTGGCTGCTGTGAGAAAAGTATGCAGACGGCCTCTCCAAGCTTGGGGGTGCTGTGTTTGTGGTCAGTAATATTTGGCATACGGTTGGTGTTTGTGATGGGTAAAACAAGCTTGTCACTGTATTATTGTCCAATTCTTAGCACGATATAGCGATCAACAATATTTGGGCGTTGCGATGTAATGCACGAGTAGAGAACGTTTGTGGAGAAGAGCAGAGAGAATAGCACAGTGTGACAAGAGTTAATATGCCCCCCCAACATCTAGCGTCTCGCGGGGGTATCATCGGGCCAACTGTATGACAAAGCCTGACGCCGCGTCGGCACGACGTCCAAGCGGCGTCTTTTTCCATAAGGAGGGGGGAGGGGAGCTAAAACTATCATAGACCAAAGTTATGTGGCGCACGTGCGACGTACGCTATTTTAGCGTCGGCAGCCACAGTCTTAAAGCACGACGCCACCCGCCATAACGCTATCGCGCATCATTGTACTAGCACCTCATTACTAACCCCACTCCTAACTGCCCACCCCCATACCTTATCTCCTTGTATTAAGGATTATGTATGGCCAGTTGAGTAGAAATGGTACTTCACGGTGTGAAACGTGTAAAATCAAAAAGTCAAATGTCGCTAACGAGTGTCGTGACGCTTCGCGCATGCGTCGTTACGGCAAATTGGGTGCGAGATATTTCTCGCGACAGATTTTACCGTTGTCTCCGAATGGTCAATGGATGACTTTTCACCCGTCACCGTCAATGTCGCACGGATTTCTCGATGCCATACTAGAATGTCCCGGCGATTGTTTGTAGTGCTACAATTTACAAAAGTAGAATATAGCTCAGTGTAGATTGTAGCTTATTCGCAAGTAATACTTTATTCGTCACTATAATCGAACATATTGCGATAGAGACAGATAGCGTTTCGTTTCTCTGAGAAAGATTGTCGTGTTGTTTACCCTATGAATTGTAGAAGTAAGTAATTAGAGTAGGAGTAGTATTACTGTATTACGTAGGTAAATACTAAAACCGCTTTTGTTATTTATTTATTCACGGAGAGCCGGTAAGTTCGTTTTAGTAGTACTTATAAGTATGTATTAAGACACATCACCACCACCACCACCACCTTCTATAAAACATAATATATAAACGGTCACAGCTATTGAAAATCACGTCATGGCTGAACGCTCTGCGCACGCGACTATTTAGACTCCGCCTCCGGAAATATTCTTATTTCAAATCGTAACCGGATTTGATACCTAGGTAACGAACTTTGAGAGATGTAAAGATGTTTTAAGATTAGTAGTAGTATTTAGTGGTCTTATAAATGTTATAATATAATAGAATCGACAGTTCATTTAACAGTTTAGTTGTACGTGGTTTGTAAAGTCTGAGGACTGTCGACCATCTAAATGGTGAAATTGGTGAAGATGGAAATGTTGTTGCGGAGACCGACGGTGACAAGAAGCGGCCAGAATCATTGTTCCTCAAAGGCTAACAGCTTTTTCCTCCCGTCTCCCTTTATTGTTATCATGAGTACCTACTCATTCCAACTGACGATGACGTCAAAAAATGATAAGTTCCGATTCAGGTACAGGTCTACCGGAAACGTAGTGTCAACTTGTCAAGCTTAACCTGCGACCCTCGGAATGCTGTGTAGCAATCGTCGATTAACTCGTAGCTCCGTGTCGTTTACGAGCGCGTTATAAGCGACACGACACACGACACGGCCGCTTCTGCCGATTTTACGGTCGTACTTATGTAAATAGCAAACCATTACAATTTCTACAGTAACTAATACTGCTACTAATTGTCTGAACTGAATGCCTTAAGGCATTTCTACATTTTCTACCCAACCAGTATTTGTATATTTCAGATGTTTTGATTGCCTGCCATTACCGCTTCACTTATCAAACGATCTCTATACAGCCTTATGGACTTTTGCTCGCTTAATGAAAATAAATGTAACGTTATAGCTTCCAAAGCATCATCAGAATGTTACGAGTTACGAAGGAATTTCGTAAAATTTCCGATATAATTTGCGGGCATATTTCAGTCAGCGCTAAAACACGGGTCGTCTATCGACGCCATATCGTGAGAACCTCGCAAACCTATTTAGTTTGTGGAGCAGCTCATTATTTCCTTTTAGGTGAACATGGAGCAATTCGGCGGTTATCGAGCTAGTTAATCTGTGGTTAATTGTTACGTATCCGGTGTGTCGGCGCGGGGATGGCCTGCCATACTGTTCTATCCTGTATCTTAACGGCCTTAGCCTGGTGGCTGCATGGTTGACAGTGACTAGTGTGTGGGTAGTATGCTGGACTTGCCGGGTTGACGACGTCCCGGTAAGGGGTCTATATTAATTCGCATAACTGAATACTCCTAATATGAATTGGCATACCGTTTATTACGCATAACGTTTAATACGCATATCATTATTTCGCATAACAGATTTCGTATAATGCTAATGCGCATAATGTAAATTGTTATAATGATGAATTGGTATAAGTATAATAAGCATAACTTTGTTTCGTAGAATGTTTAAATGGCATACAAGAAAATTATATTTTCCCCTCACTAGCTCGGAAACACGTGTTTTGTCCTTTAATACCAGCGGGTAAAAACGCATTTTATCCACTAGTGGGTAAAGTAATTTGACCTTGAATAAAGTCAAATTAACTGCTTTAAAATTGATAAAAGTAGGTGAATCTAGTAATTAAGATGATTTACCACCTGTGGAACCACTGGAAGCAGTGATAAACGCATTTTTTTGCGTTGTAGTTTCCTCGTTATAGTGAGGGGAAAAGTTTTGTGTTACACTCGGGTGCAAATGTATTTTACTTCTCGTGTGTTAAAAAACTCGCAAGTTCAGGATTCTATTCTCGAACCCTCTCAACTATAGAATCCTTTCACTTGCTCGTTTTTCAATTCCACACTCGGCGTTAAAATACAACTTTGCCCCCTTGTATAACAAATAACTATTTCCCCTCACTAGCTCGGAAACACGTGTTTTGTCCTTTAATACCAGCGGGTAAAAACGCATTTTATCCACTAGTAGGTAAAGTAATTTGACCTTGAATAAAGTCAAATTAACAGCTTTAAAATTGATAAAAGTAGGTGAATCTAGTAATAAAGATGATTTACCACCTGTGGAACTACTGGAAGCAGTGATAAACACATTTTTTACGTTGTAGTTTCCTTGCTACAGTGAGGGGAAAAGTTTTGTGTTACACTCGGGTGCAAATGTATTTTACTTCTCGTGTGTTAAAAAACTCGCAAGTTCAGGATTCTATTCTCGAACCACTCGCTTCGCTCGTGGTTCAACTATAGAATCCTTTCACTTGCTCGTTTTTCAATTCCACACTCGGCGTTAAAATACAACTTTGCCCCCTTGTATAACAAATAACTATTAAAGGGTTGGCAACCGGGTTGCGATAACCGCTTGAGCTCAAGTCGTATGATCGGTATGATGCTTGTTGTCGAACAATTGTATTAAAACTTATTTTCAATGACATGCAGATAGGAACAAAAATTTTATTACGCATAACGTTTAATACGCATATCATTATTTCGCATAACAGATTTCGTATAATGCTAATGCGCATAATGTAAATTGTTATAATGATGAATTGGTATAAGTATAATAAGCATAACTTTGTTTCGTAGAATGTTTAAATGGCATACAAGAAAATTATATTTTCCCCTCACTAGCTCGGAAACACGTGTTTTGTCCTTTAATATCAGCGGGTAAAAACGCATTTTATCCACTAGTGGGTAAAGTAATTTGACCTTGAATAAAGTCAAATTAACTGCTTTAAAATTGATAAAAGTAGGTGAATCTAGTAATTAAGATGATTTACCACCTGTAGAACTACTGGAAGCAGTGATATACGCATTTTTTTGCGTTGTAGTTTCCTCGCTATAGTGAGGGGAAAAGTTTTGTGTTACACTCGGGTGCAAATGTATTTTACTTCTCGTGTGTTTAAAAACTCGCAAGTTCAGGATTCTATTCTCGAACCACTCGCTTCGCTCGTGGTTCAACTATAGAATCCTTTCACTTGCTCGTTTTTCAATTCCACACTCAGCGTTAAAATACAACTTTGCCCCCTTGTATAACAAATAACTATTTCACCACACTAACGGGTAACGGCTTACTTTTCTGTTCGAAAACAGATAGCAAAATTGCATTTTATCCACAAGAGTGCAAAGTAATTTCATACAAATTTTAACTTGATGTCTTAAGCTATTTAAGAGTTAGAAGAGAGTTAAGAATTCTAAGAATTTTACCTATAAATGATGATTTTGAATCATAAATATTGAAGAAATCGATGGATTTGATTTAGTTTGATGTTTTATAGTCAGTATATTGTTCGTGTTGGGGTGGTGAAAAATTTTGTGTTTCAAACTCGGTGGCAATGTTTAACGTGCCGTACGAAGGTTAATGTGCCTTGAAACCCTCGCAACGCTCAAGATTCCACTTTTTGAACCACTCGCTACGGGGTGTGTAATGTTTGGTATAACTTTTTTTGGTATAGTAACATATGATATAACAACATTTGGTATATATTTAAAGGATATAATCACTCATATGACATAATTAACATTAACACATAACATTACAATTAACATTAACATTTGGTATAGAAATATCTACTTTTATTTTGTATAACCATTATTTCGTATAACACTTATTTATAATAACCGTTATATGGTATAACTATCTATTGATATACGATTAGTATGATATAACAAGCAAACAGTATAAAACATTTCATGAATTAATTTTATCCTTTTTTTGAAGGGATCACAATTCTAACCTAACCTAACCTACTTTTCTGATAGCAGTACATATGTTTAAGGGTTCAGTTCTAACCTACCCTAACCAATTTTTCTGGTAGCAGCGCATTGTGTGTAGTGGTCACAGTTCTTAACCTAATCTACTCTTCTGGTAAATGATAGATTTTCAATTTCTTTAGTGAGGTACAGCGGGGCAAATCTAGACTAAAAAGCAATTGTAACTAATCCATTTCCATTATTACACTATTTCCATTATATCCATTATTACATGTATCCACTGAACACGCCTACTACATAACTGGTAGACACTCTATTTTCTGAAAAACACTTATGAAAAACGAAAAAACTTAAATTAAGTAATGTATAAATAAAATAAAGACTCCTTAACTCAAATAATCTTTTTAATTTAAGATTTTAACAGTCGAGTTCATAAATGCATGTAGGTATGTTTCTTAAAAATAAACAGTTTTTTTTTAATAATGCAAACATTGTAAACCATGGAAGAAATTGACCAGTTACATTTGCCCCCCACTCGAGATTTGCCCCGATGTACCTTATTTACCCCTATTTTTTTCATGCTTAATAAGTGAGACAGTATAAAATTAAACACTCAAAATCGAGCGCTCGAAATTGGAAAATCAGCCCCTGATTGATCCAATCGCTTGCTCCATACAGTTAGTAAGTATGGCAATTCATTTTAGGATAATTAAAGTTATACGAAATAATAGTATGCAAATTTCAATTATGCAGATTCATTGTTATGCGAAATAATAATTATGCATTTTTATTATTATGCTTATTCAATGTTATGAACAATAATGTTATGCCAAATCTGTTAAGTATGCGAATTAATGATAGGCGAAATAGAGGGCACCCCCCGGTAAGATCAGTTGTGGGTGTACGATGAGCATCAATATTTGTTCTTGAATTATTTTATATACGTATGTAACTATTAAATTGGGCCTAAACAGGTAGGTACTCTAGATTCAATTGCATGAATTGCATCTGACTCACATAAATTGTACCTAATGAAATAAAATGTGTTGCGCCGGCGCAATGAGCAGTATTATTATGGGAAATGTCACCCAATACCTATATCAAATGGAACCCTAAAAACATGTTTTTGTTTCTTCATTCTTTTCCCCACACTAATTGTTAATATATTTAGTAATAATAATAATAAAAATGAAGTACCTATAGGTGCAATTCTGCTTTATTCTTTTGAAACTGTTTTGGCTCATGTATTAGTCATGTAATCTATATTCTGTAAAATTGTAAGCTGTTTGTTTCCCAATAAAGATAATAAAATAAAAAATAAAAATAAAATAAAATAAAAATATCTCGATGCTATTTTATTTCATAAAAGACAGATTAGGTAATTTTAAGGACAGAAGACTATGCAATCACTTTAAGTCAACAAACGGCGCACACATGTACGTAACGAAATATTTATTAGTAGTACACATTACATGTTTATTAATATCGTAACGGACAGCCGGATCCGATGTCGGGACTTGTCTTCCCCGGCCCTCGCCGTGCATCACGGGACTCACGGGCATCACGGGCATCTCGGCTTTCAGTGAGACAATAACGCGGCTCAATTACAATTTATCGAAGGATTTACCGAACCCGATTACATCCGACATCTTACAAAACATTCGTAGGCCCGAGTTCACTAATCTGTTCATTTGCATGACGTCGCGCACCATAAGTATCCCATAGGGCCTAATTAAGAAAACTGTCTCCATGTAATTGAAACTTTTAGTAAGAGATACGGCGTATAACATTTACATAAAAGTCCTAAAGACGCCGTTGCGGGCGCGCGGCGCGGCGCGGGGAGCGCCGTCTATTAATATGCTAATGCGCGCTCTACACTATTTATTGGACAAATCTAGTATATTCGAAGCGCAGTGAATGCCCACGCGACTCTAGTAAGCTGTTTCGATTTGATTGGTATTTTTATTGGTGTAGAAAACGTGAGCATTTATCTGGGAATCGTTCGGCGCGTTATGACGGTTTGTTGTAGTATCGACGCGGCCATTACGATCGTATCGGCTCGCTATGTTACTGTCAGACTCAACAGTAAAAGCTCATTTAAAAGGCGGCGGTAGTTTTTGGATTATGCCGGAACAAAACACGAGCGATAAGATCTCTCGATGTAGAGATTGCGACACCATTGTATCACATGCTCTCTATTTTGTTACATACTGATCGTGGCCCGCATGCCGATACGGCTGAGTAATACCCGTGCCATATATTTAAATATCGCGGTATTTCTTTTGCCTAGACGGATCATAAGTGGGTGTAATAAGAGCAAAATTAAAAGCAATTTCGTGCGGGCCGGTCGGTACTCGGTACTCGGTCCGGTCGGTGCGGGCTGCGCGGGCGCCGCAAAAATGCACACAATGAGCGGATCCGTGACAGATAGATTGCAGCAGCGCGACCTCTGCCGGTTGCTGCGAGCGAGGCGCAGCGGACACCACGCTGGAACGTTTTCAAGGACTGTTTATTATTGTGGAATTCTCCATACAAACTTCCACCCCCCATTCTAGGGAAGTGGCGAGTTAGAAAGAGACAAAAAGTAGCGTATGTCACTCTCCACTTAAAAAATCACGTCAATACGTCGCTCCGTTTTGCCGTGAAAGACGGACAAACAAACAGACACACCCTTTCCCATTTATAATATTGGTATGGATTACTTAGGCTCATTGTTCGACAATGAGACTATCTCTCGAGGTGTTCGGAGTAAAAACTTCTAGGCATTTAGAAAAGTATATTTTTAGAAAGCCAATGAAACTAATTATTTTTGCAGATCCCTGAAATACGACTACGACAAACACGCCAGAGAGCCAAGATGTCCTTCGTCCTGCCGCGGTGATGGGCACACTGGCCGCGTCGGGAGCGAAATGAAAAGCTCTCCTCTCATAAATTATTGGCGCGCTGTGGACCGGCGCAGGGCTGCTGCATGCTACCAGCGCTGTCCTTTCGAGATATCTCTAAGTATTCTTCGTGCTAAGTATTATTCTTCAGTAAAAAATACTTCAAAGACCTGCCATAGAGGCTACCGTTCGACGCAAGAGGTGTAAGTACGCCATTTTATTTTTGAACAGTAGGTACAGTTGCATGTTTATAATACCCATATGTTTTCCACTTACCTGATAACAGGAAATAAAAATCAAAATTATAACTCGTGAACACCTAAGTTAAGCAGCAGCTTGGGCAGTAAAGTTGCAGCCTTAGGTGGTGTAATTGGCATGTTGGAGAGCACTCCCTTTCAGCAGACAGTAGACGAGAGGTGGACCCTTCATATATAGAATCGTCATCCCTAGTGCAGTAAATCGATCTGAGAATAGCCCTGGGCTCTCGTGTGGAGCTTGACGTATAATGGAGAGAACTCTGTTTCAGCAGGCAGTAGAGAGATAAACCCTTCATCCATATCCTAAGAGAGATCTATGAGATCTATTCCTGGTGCTGTAGGTACATAAGTCTAGGGCAGTCTCCGATCCTCGCGTGGAACGTGATGCATTACAGTCATTACAGAGCACTCCTCGCAGTAAAAACATACTCTTCTTCCGGACCTCGTAGGGACCTATCCCTTACAGTAGACAAGCTGCGGGCAGCCCTGGGGCTCGCGTGGAGCGTGACGTGTAATTGCGCCGCGGTCACGAAACTAGCGCAGCCGCGTCGTGCGCGCGCGCAACCAGGACCCGCCGCTCAAAACAAAGCTTCACTATTTACTTGAGGTCAATGCAAAAACAATATCATTAAACTTGTTCTATTATACGTGTGTGACAATAATAAAATCATAAAAATACGACCGGATAAAAAATTGAAAATATACTCCTCCCTCGGCCCAGACTCCTCGTGACCGATTCCGGCCACAGCATACAGTATGCTCTGGACCGCTTGCTACCAAATGTCCTAATACATAGTCCATTACATGGTAAAGTCGACTACAAAGAGATGTCCATTTTCAGCTTATTACAATGCAATAAGGTGAAAAAGTGGACTGTACAAAACATAACCAAAAGTTACCTACTACACATTATCGTTTCTGTGAGTGTAACGCCATTTTCACTCCGGTGTAAAGTAATTAGTTAATTACACGGGCCTGCTAAATCAGACACCTCCAGGGTCAAGACCTTTGAGGGGCCATAAAGACTTGTGATGGTAAAAGGTAGTAAAGTTTTCTGCTTAGTAGTAATTACCACTGGTAAGTTTTCATTTGCTATTGTGGAGATGGCAAAAGAGCATTGTTGGTGAGTATTAATGGCGCTTTTCATTGCAGAGATTGATTAGGTGTCAAAGGTAAAAGGTATGCCTGACTAGTGGGGATGGTCAAAAACTTGTATAAAGGCATACCTCTGAATTGCTATACTTCGTATAGGCATGTTAAAAATCTAAGTTTTCAAATTCGTTTAAAAAGGTCTTGAAATATCTATATTAATTTACATTTGTTACTTAGTTTCTACAGAAAATATACGTGTTTCCGCTATCGTTTTTATACATATTTCATTTCTGAACGGGGCATGGACCTAATTATGATAAGTAAAGCATGTGTAAGTATGTGTTATACCTATTTACATAGATGATTGATTATGTCCACGGTTCAGGGGATCTGCAAAAATTTGCAATAGCAAATGCTAATATTGGTACAGTTTGGTATGAACGTGTAGTTTCTATTCCGGCTCCCGGTCTATCGCGTCGCTCCCAGCATTCCTCGTGGTGGTGTACTGAGGGAAGGGGGGAAAGGGGGGGGGGGGGAGGTTACTCAAGTACTGAAGCTTTTTCTAATCCACATCTAGCCAAGGTTCGAACCATCAGATCTTATCTTGCCAAACCTTAAACTGCAGCAATAGGCGTGGAGTGGAACCCATGCATTTACACGTTACCTAGTTTACCTACGAGTCTAACGTATCTAGGAATCTAGCGTGATTAATTAAAAATGTGGTTGATTTCGCAGATGGCTCAGAAAAAGGTGTGATACTCAAGATCGGTAACAATTAGCCAAAAAATCTAAACGGTCCGACACAGATTATCTGACTGTTATTCAGATTCTCAAATTTCGTTCCGTTTAAATAAGTTTTGAAGGAGGAAACAGTCTAAAGAAGATTTCTTCGCAATATCTTTTAACCGAGATGTTCTTAATGGACATTTTTTTTTAGTTAAATATAGTAGTTAGTTAAAAATATACAACTGAAATTCCCAAATTGAAAGGGGGACTCCTTTCCATTTCAGCATTTTCGCTCCCGTAGCGTCTTATTTAATTAGGTTTTATTTATTTCACCTATGTATGCCAATTACTGCTAATTGCAATTAGTCCTAATCAAATGAGATGGAATATGAGCGTCAATAAATCTCCCCGGAAATCTGAATGAACGACACATTTACTGCACGATAATGAAACCGACGGAAAATAATGACAACCTAGCGGCCATCAACTCGACGGGATTTTATGATCGACATCTCATCCCGGTCAGAAACATAATCATTCCACCCATTATCGTTCGCATTCAAAGGTCTCATTGATTGGGAATCATTTCTAAAGCAGTAATCACGCACACGCCTGCCCTGCGCGGGCGCCGGTGGGGGGTGGAGGGGGGGCACGCGCCTCCTGTAGGTACCTGTTATTCTAATTGATTTCCACTAAACTCAACTCATCTCATCGCCACCGACCACATACCAGTTTATTCGAACCGAATCGACTCTCGCACCCGATCCATTGACCCAAGCATCGTGGATTTAATCAAACGTCTTTTGTTAACCGAAATTAAATTTCCTGTCAATCATACAAATAACGAATGATTAATTTATGTGAATCGACACAATCATAATTTTACTGAGTTAGGAGCTATCACACAGCGTTTTAATTTAAACAACAAAGCCACAGTTTGGAACGCTTAAAAAACGTGATAAAAAGCGTTCCCGGGAGTCATCATTCAAATTACGCGATTGGTCACGGCGGAGTCTGACGGTAGCGATTAAAATCGATTACGATAATACGCAAAACTCGAAACTATTCGATACGATGGGGCATTAATCGATCCTATTTTCCACCGCGATACACAGTTAAACACAATAATCGCTTTAATGAATAAAAAAAAAGATTTAGGGGCGAGGGCTCGCACATGTTGAAAATAAACTGCGAAGGAGTAATGCTGTCTATTGCGGCGTCATCTAAACAATATCGTGCGATTTGAACATATTATTCAATGATCGCGGTTAATCCTATTATTGTAGCGGAGTACAAAGCTCCACTTGTGCAGCTGACGCCATAAAAAACCTGTCAAAAAGGGGCGCAGGCGCAGCCCTGAATTCGTACGCAAGGGCTCGAACTAACCAACATAACATTACCCTGGGGTCCGTCAAAAATATGTGGAACAAAACAGCGCAATAAGGCTGGTTCTATCGGTCGTTAAAACTCGTCTGCGGTTGAACTATTAAGTGGCACCCCTTGGGATCTAACCCCGCGAACCGCGATCGGCCAGGCCTATTCAAATTATATTTGCAAACACGATAACGCCAAATGGCACCCAATTAAAACACACATAAATAAGTGTTAGACGTCTGTCGTGCGAATTTTTTACAAGTCTGCTCGTGAAACTGATACTCGGTCCGTCATAATCATAAAATGGACCGTTAGAGTTTCTATTAAACCAAGCCTGTCAGATGTGTAGCGTCGGGGGACAATAAATAATAATAGACGGATAATCAATAACGCGTACCAACACTCGGCTTTTTACACACAAAATGTTTAATTAATGATTAAGATACCGTGGTCACGAGTGTCACGACGAGGCAGGTAAGAAACGGTGTTAAAGTGCAGAATTACTATCATATTTTAAATCAAGTGCAGAAGATAGCCTTGGCTTTTATGCCTACATGTAGAGATTGTAGAGGTCAATAGATAATTAGGGTATTAGGTACTAGTTCTCACGAAAATCCTGCTAGGTACCTACACCGTATTAGGGTTTATTAACGGAACTTGCCTAGATTTCCAATACGTACAGTCTATTGCACTAATATGGTACATATATTAATTGATGATATATTAATAGTCTATCATATTTATAATCTAGATTTTTTTAAATTCTTATTTTATATTTATAGAAACTTACCAGGCATCATTCTTCACGTAGACCGTACACAAGTTGTTACACAACACTGAAATAAATCTCATTTTCATATATTACATATAATAATTAAGTTCTATAACGTTGGATTTCTAGTTATTCATCCAGAAGCTGATCAATTTTACAAGCGTGTTATTAACTAATGGACTCGACTGTAGTTTATTTTAATTCGATAAACGGTAAAACAAACTGTCGGGCCATAAAATTAGCGCCGCTGACGGCGGTGGGCGAACGCGAATATATTATAAATATTATAATTTAAATGTTATTCAATATATTGGTTTCGCCACCTTTCTTCGTAGGCCGTCCTATCGTTTTTTATTTTACATCGATGTTATTAGTGTGATATTATCGTATGTATAGTCCATCTAAACCTACTTAAGTATGTACCTACCTACAATGTACATATTTATTTTGCACCGACTTGAACAGAATGAAGTAACGGAGTGATACCTAAGTACATAATAATAAGATTAGACCTTATAAAAATGTTAATGACATAGGTACATACTCGTATCAGTCAATATAAAGTATTTTATGCCAACAGTTTTTAACCCTTTTTGGTAACATGATCGCTCATTCTCACTATAAGAGTACTTGTTAGAACTGTATGGTATCTTATCACAAAAGAAATTATCAGACGAATTATTCGTGTTCATATTATATGTGTTCAGCCTTTGCTCGCGGTAGGGTACCCGTTTGCATCGTGCATGTTCACGCGTTGGCCAGTCTCACGATAAACGCCAATTAGCTAGAATTACTCCCAGAACGCCAAGTAACGGGTAATACGGGTAACACTACTGTGTTACCTATAAATGTATATCAAGTATTTATAAACAGAATGTAGATATTCTGTGACATTGGTAGCTGATAACACGTATTGGTAGGAAGACTAATAGGAAGGTACACAGGTACCGTTAATCATTTTGAGAATTGACACAATAAAGTACGTAATAATAACTACTGTTAGTGGCTTAACAGCCACTGGGCAGAAAGCGGTGTACACCTCTCGACACCCTTGAGTTCTCACACCGGTGTTGCCCTTGAGCCATCTTGGATGTCGCTTTTTGTGGGGGCCCATCTTGTGGGGACGAGTCACCGTCTGCCGGAAATAAAATTGGATACCGTTTTATTAGGCAGGCGTCCGGTTTTTTATCCATAGCCCAGTGTCTGCGCGTATAGACATACGTTGGGGCTGATGGCCAGGATTTGCGCTGATGTGGATGGCAGGTTGATGAAATGACGAAGGCAGCGGGTTCTTCGAATTAAGTGATTTAATCCGGGATTTTTACATGTTTTTTACTTAATTAAAATTTACATAAAAAAATGAGCAAAGTAGAAATTAGGTATGTGCTACGTGGTAGCAAAGGTGAGAAAGCGAAAGTGGTTGTCATCGTCGATCTTCATTGGGGCTCGAAGAGATGACGAGCCGCGACACCATTGGTTGGCGATCACGACATATCGCGTACATGCATGTCATTGGCTGCCGGTAAGATGGCGCGATGATGATGCATGTGACGTATTGTGACGTAGGTTGACTCGTGGTAGGGCAGCGCAGCCGGGGATGTGCTGCGCGGGTCGCTATGCGCGCGCCAGGATGAAGGTCACGCGCCGCCGTCAGTTGATATGCGTTTTAGGTATGGCCGTAACATAAGCTCCCGGCCTTGGAAGTGCTGGCTTCCAACGTGAAGATGAGGCAGCGACGTCAGTCATTATGCGTAGGTAGCGGGCAAATTTTCGAAAAGGCTCGGCGTACAGTGCCGCGAGAGGTGCGTATATCGGCTACTCGGGAAACGCCGTCCTTGCCCGGGAAAGTCTTGGTTATCCGCCCTAAGCTCCACTTGAGGGGCGGAGTGTGGTCCTCCTTGATCAAAACGAGGGTGTCCACTTTTAAGTCGTCCATATTCTTCGTCCATTTTGTCCTGACCTGCAGCTCGGATATGAACTCCTTCGACCACCGGGCCCAAAAATGTTGTCGCATTTGCTCCACTTGCTGGTATCGTGACAGGCGCTGTGCGGGGGCGTCGACGAGGTCAGCGCACGCAGGAGCTGTCAGCGGACGTCCAACCAGGAAGTGAGCGGGGGTTAAAGGAGTGTAGTCTTGCGGGTCAGAGGACAAAGGGCTTAAGGGCCTGGAATTAAGGATGGCTTCGCATTGGGTCAAAATCGTGCTAAAATGTTCATAGGTTAATTTAACATCACCTATCACACGTCGCAAGTGATGTTTGCAACTCTTAACACCAGCCTCGACTAGACCAGCAAAATGACTAGCATAAGGTGGCGTCATAATAAATTCAATCTGTTGCGAGAGTGCGTACTCTTTTATTTCGCCAGAACACGATTTTAAAAACTTTGAAAAGTCGTTCATGAGACCTACGAAGTTCCGTCCGTTGTCGGAAAATATTTTTGAAGGTTTACCGCGACGCGAAATGAACCTTTTCAACGCCAGTAGGTATGCTTCTGAAGAGAGATCGGTAACCAACTCTAAATGAACTGCGCGCGTAGCAAAGCATATAAATATACATAAATACGCCTTGATAGTCGTGGCTCCCCGACCTTTCCGGTTTAAAATATAAAATGGACCTCCGTAGTCCACAGCGCAATTTACAAATGCGAACCCGGGTTCCAATCGCTCTGTAGGTAAATTACCCATTATAGGAGTTAACGTTTTACCCTTAAAACGAACGCAAAGTACACAATTGTGAACCACTTTTCTTGCCAGATTCCTACCGCTTATAGGCCACCAGGCCTCGCGAAGCGAGAACAATATATGCTGCGGTCCAGCGTGTAATAATCGTTTATGTTCAAATCGGAACAATAAAATTGTAAACTGATGTTTACTAGAGAGCAATATCGGATGTTTTTTGTTGTAATCAAACCTAGCCGAATTTGCAAGCCGCCCGCCGACTCTAATTAGGTTATTATTATCAATGAACAAATTTAGTTTAGCTAAAAAACCCTTTGCGATACATTTGTTCTTTGTCAACTCGTCGCGAACGTCCGATAATGACTCTAATTGTGATAAGCGCGAGAGTACTGTCTCAGATTGCCTCAGTTCATCTACAGTGAGCGCGCCCGTACGACGTGCTCGTGCATCCTTGTTGCGCGCGTTATGAATGAAGCGAAGTACGTACGCGGCCGCGCGCTGCATGCGATTGAACTGAGAAAACCTGTCGAATGTAAACAATGTATTATTTTTATCGTTGCATACCAGACTAGTCATAGGATTAGTTTTACGTTCGGGTATTTGAGACTCGTCTGGCAGCAATGACGGATCTACAGACTGAGCATTGTAATTAACATCATGGAGGAAATCAGGGCCATTCCACCACAGAGAGGAAGTGCGAAGAGCGTCCAACTGCACGCCCCTAGAAACCAAATCGGCCGGATTGCACTTGCCACTAACGTGATGCCACGAATATTCTTTCGTAATTTCGTGGATTTGTGCAACCCTGTTCTGAACGAAAGGTTTTAGTAAATTAGGCTGCATTCGGAGCCAGCTCAATGCAATTGTTGAATCGGTATGAAATATTACTTGATTGAATTTCGCGCGGAACGATTCTTTAATTTTATTAAATAGTTTAGCGCCCAATAAACACGCGGACAGCTCCAATCGAGGCGTACTCAGCGGAGGGGAAATTGGGGCCACTTTACTTTTCGAGCAAAGCAGCTGAACGGTAACAGCTGATTGCTTATCAATTGTCCGTACGTAAGCGCAAGTACCATACGCTACTTGACTCGCATCTGTAAATATATGTAAATCTATACATATAGGGTCATTACACATAACATGACGTGGTATGCGAATGCTAGGTAAGATAGCCAGGTTGTTTACGAAACGATGCCAGGCCTGCGTGACGTCATCGGGAACAGCTGCATCCCAATCAACCTTTAATAAAAACAACCGTTGTAGTAAACATTTGGCGATAATTATCATAGGACTTAATAATCCGAGGGGATCGAAAACCTGCGATGCGGTGGACAATATAATGCGTTTTGTGACAGGTTTCGCATTTTGTTCGTGTCGCGTATGATAGAACAATTCGTCACTTTTATTGTACCAACCGAGACCTAAAGTTTTACTATGCGCGTGTTCGCCTAGTGATAATTCCTTAGACGTATCGTCGTCGTTGTAACGTTTATCGGTACACTCGAAATTAAAAACCCACTTTCGTAATGGGAAGCAGCCAGAATTTAAAACTTTCGCGGTTTCGTCACAAATTCGTAACAATTCGGGAATTGAAGACGATCCCGAAATAAAGTCGTCTACATAAAAATCGTCCCTAATTGTCCTAGCTACTTCGGGGTCAGTACATTCGAGCGCCAACTGTTTGAGACACCTGCAACTGAGGAAGGCTGCGGCCGCCGTGCCATATGTTACGGTGCTCAGCTGATATATGTCAAGGTCGTCGCTCGGCTTATCGCGCCATAGAATGAGTTGTAAATCGCGCTGAGATTCGTCAATTAAAACTTGTCTGTAATGCTTTTCGATATCGGCGCATGCAACATACCTATTCTCGCGGAACCTAAGCAAGATCGCGACCAAATCACCTTGTATAGGCGCACCTACCATTTGTATGTCGTTCAGTGATTTGCCACTGGTCGTGCTAGCGTCGAAAACAACTCGCAGACGTGTTTTTTGCGCATGTGCACGATAAATTCCATGGTGGGCCAAAAAGTAATTGGGGGTTCCGTAGGTATTAACTCGTTTCATATGACCTAACGCGAGATACTCTTTTATAAAGTCACTGTACATGCCTTTATATATGGGGTCGCGACTGAGACGTTTCTCTAACGACATAAAGCGTCTTTTTGCTTGCGCGAATGAGTCACCGAGAGACTCGGGGGGCTCCTTGAGAGGGAGCTGCACACAAAACCTACCATCCTCGAGACGGGTGGTAGTTTTGACGAAATGGTCTTCGCATGCCATTTCTTCTTCGCTTCGCGTATCGTACGACTTGGTGTTGGACTGTATCTCCTCTATTTCCCAAAACCTACGTAATTGAGTATCTAATGATGGCATGTCAATAGATTGCGCGAAATTACAATTAATAGGCTTTGTGCTGCGCGCGTTAGAGGAAACAGGTCCCGAAACTATCCAGCCTAACTGCGTATTTATTAAGTATGCACCGTTAGTTAAGCGCGTTATCTTAACTAGACCTTCGAGGAGCTCCCAGAATAGGTCAGCTCCTATGAGTACCTCGACGGGCCGACTTTCATAAAAGTTAGGATCTGCCAGACTTACGTTGTCTGGAATGCGGAAGTGGTTACGTTTGCTCGGAAACGTAGGCAACGATGAGGTTAATCGCGGTAAAACCCTACATTGTAATCGCGCCTTAAATTCGGTAACAAGGGAATTTATTTCGATCTCACATACTCGCGAACTATGTGTAGCTGAATTACCTATACCGTTTAATTCTTCAGTGGACTGTAAAGTTTGCGGATTTAATTTGTCGCACAACGCTTCGGTAATTAAACAACCTTCGCTACCGTTATCGAGAATCACTCGCGTTTTATGATAATTACCGTAATTATCTGGAATTTCGACAAGGGCGGTGGCTAGTATTACAGGACGCCTGGAAGACAATCGCGCGTATACATCTTCATCTATGTGTGCGTTCGATACCTGCAATACGTGTTGTGCGTGTGCGATGTTGTTATCAGGGATCGAGGAGGAGGAAGCGGGCGACCTTGGCGCGCTGTCTGTCGCCAGCAGTGCCACGGAGCGCTTGTCACTGGCTTCATCCTTCTCGTCCTCGTGAATTATGGAATTATGTTTCTTGTTACACTTCCTACACGGGCCGTACCGACATTCACTAGGCGCATGTCCAGTTCGTAAACAATTCTCACACAAACTTTTATCGCGTACCAATTTTAATTTATCTTGCATATTTAAATCAATAAATGCTTGACACGAGTACAAAGGATGTTTACCATTGCACATAGAACATAACTTCTTAATTGGTGTTTGTTTAGAGTGAGATTTGTCTACGGACTTTTCGGTAACAACATTGTAGTGAACCTTGGGAGCCGTGTGCGCGTTATGTGTGTTTGATTTTTTAGCATCGTGCGGCGGATAAGTGCTATTTAAGTTAGACCGGCTGTGCGTAACCAATAATGTTTCTAACATATCGGCGCGGTCGCGAATGAATTTAAGCAAATCATCTACCTTAAGCGCGGTTTTGTTTTCGTTCGACACTGGTAACAAAGTGCTTTTATATTGTTCCCACTCACGTTCGGTTGTGGAATCTAATTTGGAAACAACTAAATAAATGATAAGTGTGTCCCAGCTTTCTGTGGGCTCACCGAGCAGCTTTAAAGCGCGTAAATTTTTTAAAACTGTGTCTAAAAGCTTTCTTAACAGTGCCGGCGATTCTTTATTGAGCGATTGTATGGAAAATAAAGCTTTTACGTGATTGTGTACTAGCAATCTACTATTATCATAGCGGTTTAATAGCAATTCCCAAGCAATCGCGTAATTGTCTGCCGAAAACTCGAGCGAATCGATAACAAGTAGCGCATTACCCTTTAGCGATGACTTTAAATAATGGAACTTTTGAATGCTGGTTATTTCTTGCGAGTTATGCACTAGCGATGAAAATGTGTCGCGGAATTGTAACCAGTGTTCATAAGATCCGTCGAAAGTAGGCAAGGAAATGACGGGGAGCCGCACCGTTTGCGCTAGATTATTAGAAGCTTGCATTTTAGGTTCGTTAGCTTTCTCCGAACATTTCACCATACATTGCGTCTTAGCTAAAATCGCGTAATATTCGCTTTCGAACGCCTCTCTGGTTTCAAAAAGTGAATTCATTTCGCTATCGGGAATTAAACCTTCTAACTGATTATGAATGTCAGTAAAATCATCAAAAATACCCTGAGCCCCTTGCATGCGTAAACTGAGCTCCGTGCGTTGAGTATCGGACAAAGTTAAACCCTCAAACGTACTTGCGAACTTTTTGAAATTAGTTAGCCTACACTTTACGGAACCACGCCTACGATTTAATTGTTTAATTGTTTCTGTGTCCGTTTCTTGATTAGGACCTACCGCGGCGTGAAACACTACATCGTCTTTGCCAGTCATTTTGCGAATCGAATAAAGGCAGGCGCTAAGTACTTACAGTTGCAATCACCACCCAGGTCGAGCACAGCAAGGCAGCTAGCAGCAAAGCTGACGCGAGTTGCTTGCAGACTTTTGCGAAGGTCGACTCGACGACGTGCGATAGGGTCACAACGAAAGCACAAGCACTGGAATTGAGAAAAGCACGATATGACGCAAGCGTTTTAGGGAAAGGTAGGTAAAGGTAGGTTGGCTCGTCTCACCGAAGATCTTCACCGCTGCCGAAGCTTCTGGTCGTTGCAGCACTCTGCCGATGCGTTCTCACATCCAATCCGTGGGTCCAAGGCTGGTCGACATCCGGCTCGAAGGACCAAAATTTATGTCTGCGCGTATAGACATACGTTGGGGCTGATGGCCAGGATTTGCGCTGATGTGGATGGCAGGTTGATGAAATGACGAAGGCAGCGGGTTCTTCGAATTAAGTGATTTAATCCGGGATTTTTACATGTTTTTTACTTAATTAAAATTTACATAAAAAAATGAGCAAAGTAGAAATTAGGTATGTGCTACGTGGTAGCAAAGGTGAGAAAGCGAAAGTGGTTGTCATCGTCGATCTTCATTGGGGCTCGAAGAGATGACGAGCCGCGACACCATTGGTTGGCGATCACGACATATCGCGTACATGCATGTCATTGGCTGCCGGTAAGATGGCGCGATGATGATGCATGTGACGTATTGTGACGTAGGTTGACTCGTGGTAGGGCAGCGCAGCCGGGGATGTGCTGCGCGGGTCGCTATGCGCGCGCCAGGATGAAGGTCACGCGCCGCCGTCAGTTGATATGCGTTTTAGGTATGGCCGTAACACCCAGTATTTAGTCCATCACTTTCATCAAAATAGACCAGTTCATTTTAGATTCCATTAACTCTCAAATAGTCCTTACACCCTGGCGGGTGTTGCCTCTGCGTGTGTCCCATGATATGGGCAAGGGCAACATCCGCTCGGTGTACCCCTTACATTTCATTAAAGTGTCGAAAGGGACTCTACGCGTTGGCTTCGGCCCCGCGCACGCCTCGCAAAGGTCCGGAATACCATTGTTCCGTGATGGGAAAGACTACTGTTATTTTATTTATTGTAATAAAGTTGCTACGATTTAATTGTCTTTAATTTAATTATGTAGATATGTTGCTGAACATTGTGGATGATATATGCGACACCTACTTATATACAGGAGTTAGATCACAGGATGTGTTGAGTTTCAGAAAACTTGTCGATAGTAACTAGTTGTACCCATGTAAATTTAGAATTACAAAACATAGGTAGGTTCTCACATTATGTAAACATTCTCGAGATTCAGATTTACCAACATGCATGCATGTAAAGGACATTACAAACTCATATAAAATTACATAACAATCGTGCAGTTGCCATAACCAGGCGATATCAATACAACAAGCGATCGTTTGGCGCCTTTCTCGCCATAATGATAAGTATTGTTGACAAACAAAACAAACAAATTGTATTGCGAATGAGTTCGCGCCAAAAGCGGCGGCCATTTGCAAGTATTGCGCGCCTTACCGGGAGGACCGGCGATGTTTCCCAGCAGCGAGAAGAGTCCATCGAACTAGAGTGATGGGACCAGTTTAACTGTGACTCCGAGATCCGTAATAACTACGATACAAAAAAAAATAATTTTGAAAAAGCCCCCGACATACTGAACCGATTTTTATCAATGGCTAAGAACACTCCCGACTAATTCAGCTTTCAGGTAAAAAAAAAGTTAAAAGCTACGATGTCACAGACAAACACACACATACACACACACACAAACAGACCTACGGACAGGCAAACAGACAGATACGTCAAATTTATAACACCCCAGTCGTTTTTGCGTCGGGAATTAAAAATTACAAGAGATTCTAAAATAATAATTTGTTCTAATATTGAATTGGTTTTGATACGATCTTGAGGATCGTCTTGGTGATTAACGCACATCTGACGCTCGATTTCCAATGGTATCCTGTGCAGCTATATACCAATCGACATGAGCGCTCTTACGTAATATTTTCCTAGGTAGTATGGTTAAGGAAAGTGAAAAGCAGAAGGCATGTGTCACAGGTAGAAAATGGTTTTCTTTCATCATTGACGTTTTCTCTTGGATTCCTAACTTCACTCACTATTCTATTTCTGTTAAAGAAATGACTGAGTTCCAGATTCGTATGTCTAAAAAATGGGAATACAGCAGGGTCCTTACTTGGAGACTAGGCTCAGTAATTCAGCTCGGTGCGCGACCCTTGCCCTGCTATCGCTTAATGTATTAGAAGGGTTAATGTATTAGAATGAGGTAGGCTGGGACACAAATGCTACTTCATTAGAGTCGTCGACTCATCGTGTATATTGAAATGCTAAGACGATCCACTTTTAATGTGAGATACACTTCTGAATCATCTGTACAAAATGGGAATACAGCAGGTCCTTAGTTGGCGAGTCTAGCATCAGTAATTCAGCTCTGCGCGCGACCCTTGCCCCGCTATCGCTTCATTAGGGCGCCACGTTACAACAGGGAAAATGTATTAGAATGAGGTAGGCTGGGATACGGATGTTAGTTTATTAGGGTCATCGTGTACACTTGCGTTGTCGCGCGCGAGTCCATACATCAAGCGCGATTTCAAGTATGAACTCGCCCGGATCCGTGCATGGAGGAGCAGATATATTGGAGCGGCTAGCGTGTTCTTAATGATTTTTTTTTATCGTGTCAACAACATACATTATGAATTCTTCTTTGGATTACAGACCTTTTTTATACACACAATATTATTCCGATCATCGAAATTCGAAGTCGTTAACTTCTACGGAGGAGCAGTGTTTCTTAACAAAGTGTATTTGTATACCTGCAACAGTCTGATGTTTTCTGTTAAATAACCTGTGTTTTTAGATTTGTTTTAAATATCTTGACCACTTATTTGATTGATTAGTATTACTGACTAGCGTACTAAACAACACAACAAGTTTCCCTTCTGTCTCTCGGTGTACATTAGATTCCAGCGAGTCTGTTCGCGTTAAAGGTTAGCGCGCTCTCGACGTTGCTTTGTTGTGGACTTCATTAGCCGGCGCTCCGAGTAGGGCCCGGAAAGGCTGCACAATAAATTTAGACGAGTAGATACAGCATATCGGAAACAGAGCTGCTCTAAAAGTTTAAGTATTTGAACTCTACTACATTATGACTTAATTAAGAATTAGAGGAACTGGCTTCAATTTTGAAGCAAATTATAGTCTTGCTTATAGTTATTATTAGGGTCACTTGCACTACCGAAAATAGAGGGTTAACCCGTCATTTTGTATAGAATTTGACAGTTGACAGCCCACTAACTGTGAGTTAAGCGGGTGGTGCAAGCGTTCAAACAGTTCGAACGTAAATAAATTACCTATACAGGATGCTTGTCACATGAACCGACAACATTTTTTGGGGGTTTGTGACGTCATTCCGTCCTTGGAACCTTGGCCTAGGAGCCACGGTTTTGGACCCGATTTTCTTTCCTTAACCATACTAATTACTAACTCTCTCCATTAAAATTAGATTTCAATTCAGTTTATTTGTAATAAAAAGGCCATGTGTTCGCTTTATGCTGCAATTTGTAACAGTATTAAACAAATTATGCATTTAACTCCACAAAAAAAAGTTATGGGGCTTCGAATATCACATTCTGGATGATTTAGGAACAAAAAAAATCGTATCTCCAGAATCGTGGCTCCTAGGACCAAGAAATGTTGTCGGTCGGTAGCCAAACAGCCAAACACCACCTACATAAAGGTTAATTTAGGTTTCTGATGTGCCCATAAAAATAGGTATATGGTCGAGTCCCCATCAAATATATCGAGCTGCCAAACACGGCCAGACTTTAGAGCTCCAATATATCTGATGGCGATTGTATTGGTACAGAATGGATTTAAAACATGGATGTAGGAAGTTGGTAAGAAGGTGAAGTAAAACAACCTGTATATAATCTATTTTTTTCATTGATTTAATAGACATGTAGGTAGGTTACATATACATATTTATCTCACCATAAAACTATATTATATGCATTAATTTACTCAGCTATGTGACCTAATAGTGATCAGTGAACCAACAACAAATATAGGTATGGCCTTACAACACTAAGGCCTGGACCGGACACCTGTTCTATCATGAAGCCGACACTATAAGGCAACATGCGATACAGTTTGTTCTTAGTGCCTTTACTATGTTTACAGTGAATGCTCCTCCAGGCCTTATTATTGCAAGGGTGGCGCGCCGCAGCCGCCGCAGGGCGGCCGGGGAGCGCGGTTCTACGGATACCAACAAACAATTTTAACATTCAACTTATCTATGTGAGTCGATCTAACAATCAAAATGGGTTATTAAGCAAGCTTGATCGATTGTCTCCGTCGAGCCGCTCACATTTCACATACGTAACATTTTCCTAGCGGCGGCGGGCCGGCGACCCTTATATTATGCTCAGAACTCGACTAGGATCAAAGCACCGACTGGAGGGTCACTGTCAGGTAGGCAGAGAACAGACAACTAACTAATAAACACTGCTGAATTCCGCGTTAAGTCACTTGCATCATTATTTCTGTAGGTGGCGCCACTTTAATTCAATATAACGCCATCTGGTTCAGAACAACTAGATGGCGTTAGTAAGTTACTTCTAGAACTAAAGTCGCCTCATACAATACCAATGAGACACGGGACTTTAAATAAAAGTCTCCAATGAAAACAAAACTGCAATCATACGCAAGAATTCACCATTTTACATACTACCTCGAGACGGATTATTTACCACCCCCAGCTCCCTGGCGTGACCCGCCCGGTGTGCCCGCGGCACAACCTCACTGGTACACTATACTAATAATCTCTGTTTATTAATCTACGCCGCCGGCCCCGCTGTCGAACCCGTGTGATACACTGGCAAGAAATTAACTAAAAACATAACAAAATAAAGGCTTACAGCCGCTTTGTACAATAAAAATACATTTTCTTTGGCTTTAACACCTCTGGGAAGCGTAAAATATACCTTTGTATAAGCGTTTAAAATGAGTAAGTGATCGGTCCGTCGGCAGGCGGGTACATTTGTGCGGTTAACTGCGAATTTAGGTGTTCATGAAAATAACATTTGGAGCAATTGAACTGAACGCTAGAAACGTCAACCTTCAGTCGACGGCGGGCTTCACCAAGACACCAATCGTTCATTGAAAACGCCACACGAAACTCAAATAATACACGAAAATTGTATACACATGATTTTTTTAATGACTGATTGTGTAACTTTATTAGGCGTTAGTCGATGTACGATTATAACCTTGGCTTAGGTTCCCCGCTTTTAATAAAGATTGACGCAGGCAACTCAAGCGAATTGTCGAATCATCATATTTTAATATATTAACGTTACATTTCTACCCTGGATTCAAAACAAATATTGCACAATTGAAACATCACGTATTAAGTATTTTTTAAAAGAATATCTGAATCTCTTTTTTTATTTTTTAGTGCCCTCAGACGGAACTTATATTTTCTGTGTTGATTGTGTATCCACCTGCCGACGGAGTACATAAAACAATGCTCTATGTTTGACACAGGACAATACATGTAATTATATATATGTAAAGAAAACAGCGTGATATGTTAGGTTAGGGCGCACTACGCGCGCGTGGCCACGCTCGCGCTCGGCGGGGCCCGGCGCGGAGCGAGCGGCTACTGTATCACGATGTGGCTAATATGTGGCTAACAAATGGTGTTGTGCGAAACCGTTCGGTGACATTCAATAAAATCATGAGATCACATCTTATCAAAATAAAAAAATACAATCCAACTCTTAACTACTTATTATGACAATATTTTCACAGGTTTTGTTGTGATACTTCGTAGTAAAACCATCTGCTATTAAATGTATACGCAAATAAAACTAGTTAAATAGTAAATTTCATAATTATAATATATAATTATACTACAACAATAATAGATTTGATTAAAACCTTGGAGTTTATGATCGCATCATTCCCCGAGTTTACGTATGAAGTTATAAAATGTCACCAAACCCTCCAGTAAGTCAAAATGAGTATAATATGATAGAATACGTTTGCGAGGTTACGTAACAACGTGACTAGTGGCGACTTACTCTTATTGCACTTAAACCCTCAACACATACCCTGTCACGGAAACAACACATTGCACTGTACATTATATGCCATTTTAAATAATTTTATAAAAACTATATACTTACAGTAAAACAATATCTAATAAATAACAGATTCATAATCTGGCAATTAGATTTACTAACATTCTGATTTAACATTTAAACAAAAAATTCAGTTTACAGTCCAACTATAAATACAATTGTAAACATATTCAAGTATAAACATTGGATTAGTTATTTTACTACTATCGGGAGGAAGTATTTGGATATTTATAAAATCAACTTGGGGAACAAACCGATTGTGCACCAATTCCCTTCGTTCTTACAATCTCCATAGATAAACAATCAACTCCTCTGACAGGGTATGCGTACATCATAAACGACTAACTCCCTAAGTGACGTGTGAACCTATAATATAGTTATGTAATAAAGTGCGCCCCGCCGAGGGCGCGGCGCGCTACGAAACGGTCGAGTCAACCGAGCTTTGTACGTGGTCTAGGACATTTGGCACAAACGGTGACGGCTTCTTCATATACTATTTATTAACAAGCGTAAATTGCATTCATGACAGACAGGTAAATGATAGAGATTGTACATGTGTCCTTCGATGTTGCAGGTGGCGTCATTAAGTGTTTCAGTTTCATATACCGCATGTACTTCAAGAGATCCCACACAAGTATTTTGAGCGTCTGCGTCGAGTCCGCTGTAACTACAGAAAATTGTGCCGCTGCGCACTAGTGCCAATGTCGCTGCAAAGACACTCGCGAAACACCAGTGTGGAGTTTCTCTAAGTCTTTCATCAGATATGTTGAAGTGTATTAAGTAATGCAACAACGGTAAATTTCTCTAAACTTTCATATTACATATTTACTAGATGGTGCTGACTACTAGACTGAGGTATATCGGAAGAATTTAGCATTAGCACAACCTCGCTAAATGACGCCATCTTCAATAAAAAAGTATCGGACGATGTGCGGACGGTCTCTATTATTTACCCGTCCGTAATTGTACTGTACATCTACGACAGACGTAGAGATCGGAAGAAATAGAACTCTAGAGATTCTTAAACCCGAAGTATCGGAAGGGAGAAGCGAACTCAGACGAGTCGAAACACTATAATTACCAACTATTGTACATCATATATTCCTCTTTTAAATAAACTTTTAGAATCGCAAAAAATTAAAACACGTGTAAAATTCTCTTAGAAAAATGATTAAAAAACATATGTTCAAAAATGTTTAAACTCTCAATAACAAACGGATGCGGACAGTCGCGCGGCGGCGGGGGGGGGCCTGCGGCCGGGACCGCGGCGGCGGGGAGGGCCTGCGGCCGGGACCAAACCTACTATACTTATCATACACTACTCTGCTCCGAGAAGACATTACTGGATACATTTTTAACCCTTTTCAAGCTGCACTATAAGGTTATATCAAATTCCAAATAATACCGCTTTAACATTTCACAGTGCAATCTAATTCGAACCCTCACTGGGAATATTCTACTGTCGCGAATGCAATGGACAAATCGTAATATGCCCGAGAAAAAGGTTAACGACTACATGAACCCCTCTAGTTGCAGTTGAAAATCAATAACCTCGAGCCCAAGGGAGGTTTAAGACTTTTCAATTTTGTTAGCGGTATCGCGTCCGTGTTTATTACATTTGCCGACGCGATGTCGCGAGCAACGCGAGGGGTTACCTGTACACCTATTTACACTTCAGACATTCTTAGCACGCCAACTGAAAAGAGTGATTATGAAATGGAAAGAGTCTGACTAATCTTACTCTGCAGATGAGTTCCAATAGAGTGAATCAAGTTAGCCGGACTCTAGCCATGTCATGTAAGGGGTCGTTTACATTATGTTGAGTAGTGTCCCCGTCCCGCGCCGCCGCGCGCTCTTACAGCGCGCCGCGCCGCTCTCAACCCGACTACGTACGTCTAGAACAAAGCTTGCCTACACTGTGCATTGTGTTCAAATTATATGTACTTTATTCAGCGAATAATATTACACTATCGGCTTCAAAATCCCATAGATAAGATAAAACAACCTGCGTGATTCAGAACTACCAGTAACTTCATTTTTGTTTTAGAAAAGAATTTTTTATACAAAATAATGATTCTAGGATGTCATTATTGAGTAGCAGTGTAAGATACGAGATTTTTTCAAAATAGTGATAAAATATAAAGGCAAAACTTGATATTTGAGGTTCTACCGCAATAACCGAAACAACCACTTCGTTAGTTCTTTCTAGTTGATTTGATGACCACTTTGCCGTCCTAGCTTCCCGCTGGCCTACATAGTAGCAAGTATAGTTGAATATATAAATACCTAGCAAACCTTCCTGTCAGTACACTGTCGGGTGGAGATCGGTCGGCGCGCGCTCTTACGCTTAACTGACTAGTTAGACGCCCCGCGAGCGGCGCCCGCGCGGCCGGTAATCCTATCCGTAGGACGCTCTCACCGGCTGGCTTCAAACACACTATCGGTACTTACATACGTACTACCATTCTCTTGGCTAAACATATCCTGAGTTAAGCCTAGCTTAATATGGCAGAGCAAAATACTACTCTACAAAATATAAAAAGATAGTGTACAATTATGTAACACGTGAGATATATTGCCAAGAACAGGGTTAAATGTGTGGAGATAATAGATTCGGTACCGAGTCCATTATGCTAAGATTATCATTTGTGCATTAAAGTATTAATTTAAAAAAAATGCGAGATTCTATTGCATGATAAAAACAGTAGTTATTGTTTTTACGACTGTATTTGGTGTCACGTCATTTTAAATATGTCAATTTCTTTACACACCATTCTTAATCGTGTACAGACTTTAGCCACATACCGACAGTATTTTAAACCCAATTACGTGTAAGAGCGTGCTAACGGGAATACGTCGCCGCGACGCACCAATAGGAGGCGAGATGTGATTCGACGGCTCACTTATCATAGACGGATAATACTTGCAAATTCATACAACTACAACAGTGACGGTGGCCACGATCACGTGATAAAGATATGATAAAGCATCAGTCTCTTGCTACCGAGAAGTGCCAAAACGATAAAAATGCATTATATTATGTTTATCGCGCGATAAAAGCATCCATAGGCCTAATAGGCACGGCCGGCCATGAACTGATATTTGTACACGATTTTATGTAAAATCTGTCACAAATATATCATTGACACGTATCATAGCGACGGCGCGTGCCGTTCAAATATAACCTAATCTCTTCGACGTACAAATATGCGCTCACATTTGTGCGTTCCTCGCTGAACCGCGCACATCTCGCCCCTGCGCCGCGGCCCTTACGCTACGTTAGTACGACGCACATCAAAAATAAACCAGCACTCACATCACTTACGCTATAACAGAGAAACGCCCAAACACGATACATACATACGCGATTACACAGTGGACACGGAAAGCCTCGCGGCCGCTCCGCGACTAGTGCCACCACTATTACCATAAACAAATCCACCGAACGAAGCCCTCCCGGACACGCCACTATCAAAACAACGTACACAAAATCAAAATAACAGCTTTAATCTAGTACAAGGAACCGTGGCATCATAGAATCCGGGGGGCGACCGAAATGAACACGAAATTAGTTATAAACATGTCGTTAGACGGGCAACACGTACAGAGATTTATAATTAATATTATTAATATTATAATACACTAACAACTACATAAAGCATCACTCGTGCGCGGCGCACGCGCTGCCACGCCCGTGGCGCACGCGCGGCGCGCACTGACGACTACCGCTCTAACAACATAGCCTTTGGTTCCGGTCAATACTAACTCATAAAAACGTTAATAAATAAATTCATTGAACATCACTCAAAATGTACCAGAGGTACCAATACAAATGTTGACTCGATCGATTTTTTGCTTCTAACGATCTCATTGTGATCCTGGTGTGTCTCCTGGCTAACTAAAAAATGTTCTTTGAGATTATTTTCAGTCAACTCAGAAATATTTGATAATAACTTGTGTATAGCGACGTTTCAATCGATTGACCACGTTTGTGCGATATCATACGAGGGTTCTGAACCAATACATGATGGCACCCTGAGTCATCCACTAACTACCCTGCTACGGTAAAAACGATGAATCTTATCACATATTTCTTATCAAGATACACTGTTTTACAGTAACAAGACAGAAACCTTTTAACATTGTATGTTATCAACAAGCTCTCTGAGCTAAGAAAAGCAGCAAAAACTCGATCGACCCAACAATAAAAATAGAAATAAAAAGAAGCGCGTTTGCCGCGAATACTGTCAAACAAAACCCCTAGTGAGTATTGGGGCGCGTTCCGGACGGAACGCGCGGACTAGAAGCGGCCGGGCCGTCCTGCTAGTCTAACCAGGCGGGCGACAGAAAGTTACAACATACCTACGATTTTTAAGAATAATTCTATCAATTGGTATCATTTGGAACTAGTGGCTAGGCCTACTTGAAATACGTAGGTATGTATCGGATCGTAAAGCAAAGCTGTAAGCTGGCCAACGTCGATACGAAGTATAGTCTAATGGCATACTTTATATCATTGTTACAGCACTTTTTTTAGGTTAAGTACCTGTTAATTGCAGATGAGATGACTTTGAAACAGCCAAACATTCTTAAAGTCATCGTTTTATTGTAAACCAACTAAACATAAATATATCATCACAAAGTGCTACAGATTATCGCGTTGCGACTACATATGATAGAGAACGCAGCATCGCTACCAAATATACTGTCATTTCTTATTTGAGCCTTAAGGAGCGCAGTATTAGAAGGCGAAACGATATGCTGAACGTTTTTTATTAAAAGATCAACTTGTATATTCGTAACCTTCTGTCTAACGTTTAGGAAAAGTATCTAGCATACAAAAACCAGTCGATAAATGAAACTATATGCGATAAATGACAGTTCTGGATGAAGTATTATTTCCGCTAAACGTGTCTGACTAGAGCCGCCGCTGCGTCGCGCCTGCAGCCGGCCGGGCGGCGACGTGGGGTTTACTGATTCCGCCTCCGCTTTACACCCGAATATTCAATCTCCAATATTTACAACGATAAATAATTGCTCTAACTCTTCCATTTATATATAATCTGTGCCGGCGGCGCCGGGACTCGCGCACGATCGATCTCGTACACGGTTACACCTTTACGATAATGTATTAGGTAAATAAATCTTAGCCCTTAACTGTACTCGCGGCGGCCGGCGAGCTCGTGAGCGAATACTTTTTCTTAATTTAAAATGACGCGCGATAAACTCGAGCGCATCGTTAAGAGCACTATGTCGCATTATACCCTTGTAGACAAATATATTATGTCATCTGATTATTTAGATGCATTAAGCTGTTACATCTAAATTGTCCGCTGGTAACTTACCAAAAACAATTGAATGGCTACGTACCTACGTCTATCGATCGCCTATAAAAGTATAATACAACATGGCGGTTTACAATGAACGGAGAACAATTCGCCGTCGCCGGCCGCCGCGTATTAGATCGCCGGCTCGCGTGTGTGGACAGAATTTCATAAGAACCGGCCCGGAACTATACCGCAACGTTCCAACGTCGGAGCCGCCTTATTAACTCTCCAAAGTAAACGTATCATAAGATGTAAATCCTCGCAGTCACCTTTATTATGAATAGGCAGTACGTAAAATACTAATCGTGCGTTCAGTTCAATCTCTTTAATCTTCGCCACATACGGTAACTTTCACGCCCCGCATGCGGAGGTCGTCGCAGACGTAACCGGCGGCACAGGATAGTAATTTACAAATACGATCATGAAATTCACGAAAGCGACGACTGCGAGATAGCATCTATACTCTAGCCGACAATTGTTGAGCCGGAACGGAGATTAAAGGAGCACGTTTTTGTAAGAGTTACCTGTTTATGAATAAGGCAGCCTCAACGTTAGAGCAGGCGCGGGGAGGGGGAGGGGGAGGGGGACTCAGTTGACGGGCGCGAGCGCGGGCGCCGGCGCCGGCGTCGGCGTGAAGTCCGAGTTCACGAACGAGAAGCCGCGGAACTCCTCCTGCAATTAACATGATCGTCGTTACAATTCAATTGTTCAATTGTTTGTCTACTCTGGTAAAACGGGGCAAAAAACTGAAACTAGGAATGCCTTATTTTCAAGCCGGTCCTTGGATTACGTTTCGACTCCGCGTACTAAAGAAGAACACGCGTAAGTTTCTTCACAGAATCACGTACCTGGTTGATGGTGCGCACGACGTCGGGCGGCACGGGCGTGAGCACGGGCTCCTCCTTCGTGAACTCCGCGTCAAAGTTCACCGCCTCGCGCTTGCTCTTCTGCAAATACAACATTACATTTCGTCAGTTTATTTCTCACAACTCAAGTGGTACACTGATAATTGGTACATAACAGTAAATTTCGTTTTAGCCTATTTAAGAACTCGAAAGGTTAGTCTCTCATACATTAGAATTACAAGCATTTTCGACGGATAAATCAGTTTTTAAGTCTACATATAAAATGTATTTTGATAGCGGGTCAATGAGGGCAGCTACCAGATCCCGTGCTGCTACACGAAAATACTCATAGGAAACCATCCTTCGATTTCTAATTATTGAATATTGCCGTTTAGAAATTTCACAGAAAAAAATATTTTACGTAAAAAAAATTGTTTAGGCGAATCGATCCCATTTTAATCTCAAGATCAAAAGCTCGCATGAGACTAAATAAAATCCATTTAGAACAACTAAAAATCGAAACATGCTTTTCTCTAACTATACATAGGTCATTTTGGCAGCGCCGCGTGCCGATATATTTTACGGTGACCGACGAATAATGTACAAGCCTCGTAGAAATGTAGTCCGGCGCGACAGAGCCAATACGCAAGAGCGATAGAGATAGAAGAGATAGATCGGTACGAGAGAGATATCGTCAGTGAGGCCGCATACCTTGGGGCGGAAGGGCGGGCGCAGACGGCGCTGCTGCAGCGCGTCCCAGTCCACGTCCTTGAAGAACGCGTGCGCGCGGATACCGCCCGCGCCGCCCGCCACGCCCAGCCGCCGCGCCGGGTTCTTCGTCATGAAGCCTGCGGGGGGGGGGGCTCGTTACATACACGTCAACGTTACACTATTCTAGAGATACACACGTTCATGGGACACGATCATTGTTTATCAGTCGGATCATATGATCGCTCGAAATCGACATGATCCTCCCGACTGCGCCGAGTCATCATCCTCCTTGCGTTATCCCGGCGTTAGCCACCGATCCCGAGATTTGGCGTAGGCGCGATGTTTTCCTTCACCGAAAAGCGACTGGCATTCGAATGACATTTTCACACATAAGTTCAGAAAAACTCATCGGTACGTGCCGGGTTCGAACCCGCGACCTCCGGATCGAAAGTCGCACGCTCTTACCGCTAGGCCACTAGCGCTTTACCGACTGCGCCAAATATACTTTGCGTATTCACACACTTCTGTCCATACACTCGCGCGTGAAAGGTGAATACTGGGCACACGCATGAGGTTGCATTGTTGAACGAGCAGACGAGGCCGACACGTCGTATAGGAGAAGACGTGTCCGTCCGTGCACTCACCCTTGAGGATGGACACGGCGTCCTTGGACAGCCACACGGGGTAGAGCACGTCGTCGTGCAGGATGGACTCGAACAGGTCGTCCTCGTTGTCCGCCTCGAAGGGCGGCTGGCCGGCCAGCATCTCGTACAGCAGCACGCCCAGCGCCCACCAGTCCACCGACGGACCGTACTCCAACTCTTGCAGGATCTACACACAAACGTACATAATCACCAACTTCTCATTAACAAAATACACACGCGTGATATGATTCACTCTTACAAAATAGTGTTCCTCTACAGGAAAAATCCAGCTAGACCAAGTTCTCCATTCATAGTTACGGCATCACTCAACATATTCACGTAGAAAATAAGCCGCCTCGCAGGGAAATTGTCAATCATTGCCGCGCTAGCATTTGTAAGTTATGTGTGAATAAGTACTAATAAGAGTAAGATTACCAACTTCTACGATTGGAATTGAGCGCCTGGTGAATTTTATTTAAATAAAAACAGATGGTTTGATGTCTGGAAAAACATACCTCTGGGGCTATGTAGTCTGGAGTACCGCAAAAGGTTGTAGTCGTCGCTCCGTCTGAAATAAATACTTATGTTAAAATTCCTCAAAAATGACACATTTTAAATGCTGGTAGTACTTTGTCCTCAGATCTCATAATCTGAAAGTCACAGGGCACCTCTGCGGTAGACAGACAATCAAAAAAGGTCCATCTTTCGCAGCTCCCCTCCAGCGCTTTTTATAATCATAGGACAAAAAGATTTTTACATATTGTTGTGTTATTAATAACGACAGTTATCTTCTCAGCTTAGTTTGATGATCTATAAAATGGTTTCTGTAAAGATCGCCACATTTAAATTTGGTAGAATTAGTCGAACAATAGTTAGAGTTCAAATTAGAACAGGGATTGGCAACTTTTCAGGTGAAAAGCAGTGATTTGAACAGCTGAGTCGTACGCCAACAGTCACCTGGTCTAGAAACTGACCTAGTATGCCTTCTTTGCACATGCCGAAGTCTGCGAGCTTGCAGTGTCCGTCCGCGTCGAGGAGGATGTTGTCGAGCTTCAGGTCGCGGTAGATGACTCCGTGCGCGTGCAGGAACTGTAGCGCCAGGGTCACCTCGGCTGCGTAGAACCTGGGAAACGAACGGAACTTTTAATAAACTTGTCATACTCTTTTATGGTGAGTATGTGTCACGCTCTGCTCCCCGCGCTGCCGTAATGATGCCATCACTAGTCACAGACTGATTTAGTCGAGTGTATGGCCCAATACGAATAGCATGTGAGAGTTCTCACTTCTGGCAATGTACAGAATATCTTACCTCGCTCGGGGCTCGTCGAACTTCCTGGCGCGCTGTATCTGGAACATGAGGGAGCCGCCGTCGACGTACTCCATGACGAAGAACAGCCGGTCCCTGGTCTGGAAGGCGCAGTGAGCGTGGTGTACAGAATGCGTACCTCGCTCGGGGCTCGTCGAACTTCCTGGCGCGCTGTATCTGGAACATGAGGTCGCCGCCGTCGACGTACTCCATGACGAAGAACAGCCGGTCCCTGGTCTGGAAGGCGCAGTGAGCGTGGTGTACAGAATGCGTACCTCGCTCGGGGCTCGTCGAACTTCCTGGCGCGCTGTATCTGGAACATGAGGTCGCCGCCGTCGACGTACTCCATGACGAAGAACAGCCGGTCCCTGGTCTGGAAGGCGCAGTGAGCGTGGTGTACAGAATGCGTACCTCGCTCGGGGCTCGTCGAACTTCCTGGCGCGCTGTATCTGGAACATGAGGTCGCCGCCGTCGACGTACTCCATGACGAAGAACAGCCGGTCCCTGGTCTGGAAGGCGCAGTGAGCGTGGTGTACAGAATGCGTACCTCGCTCGGGGCTCGTCGAACTTCCTGGCGCGCTGTATCTGGAACATGAGGTCGCCGCCGTCGACGTACTCCATGACGAAGAACAGCCGGTCCCTGGTCTGGAAGGCGCAGTGAGCGTGGTGTACAGAATGCGTACCTCGCTCGGGGCTCGTCGAACTTCCTGGCGCGCTGTATCTGGAACATGAGGTCGCCGCCGTCGACGTACTCCATGACGAAGAACAGCCGGTCCCTGGTCTGGAAGGCGCAGTGAGCGTGGTGTACAGAATGCGTACCTCGCTCGGGGCTCGTCGAACTTCCTGGCGCGCTGTATCTGGAACATGAGGTCGCCGCCGTCGACGTACTCCATGACGAAGAACAGCCGGTCCCTGGTCTGGAAGGCGCAGTGAGCGTGGTGTACAGAATGCGTACCTCGCTCGGGGCTCGTCGAACTTCCTGGCGCGCTGTATCTGGAACATGAGGTCGCCGCCGTCGACGTACTCCATGACGAAGAACAGCCGGTCCCTGGTCTGGAAGGCGCAGTGCAGCGCGGTGAGGAAGGGGTGGCGCGCGGCGAGCGCCAGCACGCGCCGCTCCGTCAGCGTGCACTCCACGTCGTCGTCCTGGATTATGGCGTCCTTCTTCAGCACTTTCACTGCGTACACCTAAACAATAACTCGATTAAGCACTAACACGAGTGAGTAGCAAGCGGGGCGTAATTTATTTCGGGATTTTGTCCTCAGATCTCATAATCTTAAAGTCACGGGGCACCTCTGCGGCCGACGGACAAAATAACCGTCTTTCGCAGCCCCCCTCCAGCGCTTTTTTTAATCATAGGACTTCTTTAATATAAGTAACAAAATGTGAGTGTGTTTAGTAAAACGTCCCACTTTGTCGGTTACCATTAAGGCGAGATTTACTTGTATCTTTAATATCTTTATATGAATAAACTGACAAAGCGGCTTTATAGCAATCGACAAAGTGGGACGTTTTCCGGTGGACACTCACCAATACTAATGAAATATTCCTTCGGAGTACTTGACTTTCTCACGAAGTATTTTTTGACGTTCCAGTACAATATAAGTAAACTATGTCTAATCTGGAAGAATGTATGTACATAATATCAATTCAGTGTAAAAAGAATACAGTGTTAAACATTTTAAATTTCTTCTCCTTTCGCGAAAGAGCAACAGCAGAGTTGAAGTGGTAATACAATGTTTTCAAGTGGTACCTCGTCGGTGCCCTTCTTCTCAGCCAGCATGACCTTGCCGAAGGACCCTTTCCCCAGCACCTTGATGAAGGTGAAGTCCTCCAGCGACACCTTGTCGCGCGCGCCCGCCGCGTCGCCACCTAAACGCACACCCGTTTAAAAATGTTGTCTGGCCTACTTATGCCATTCAAATACTATTTGTTAATGTAGCATTTGCCTTGAAAACTTGGCGTTTTTCGACTCAACCGACGTATATCATTAATTATATTATTATAAACGTCTGAACATAAACATTATACACTTACATAAATATGTAGGTAACTTAACTGACACCAGTACCAGTGTGCTACTGCAGAACTTAATGTGCTAGTAATTAAGGTAGATATTAAAAATACATGTGAAGACTTTCAATTAGGTGGATTTATTATTTTTCAGAATACAAACATACTCGTAAGCTCGTAACTAAGACAAAATACTTTCATAAACTTTAGTAAAATCCACCGAATTTGAAAGCCCTGAAAATTAAAAAAATCCATAACCAAAAAAGCGTGCAAACCAAAAAAAGGAACCTTCGTAGCACGTAAATATGTCTTTGAGGTCGTCCCAGTGGTCCCCACCGCTCGGCGCCGCCGGTATGTACTCGCCGAAAGACGGTATCAAGTCGAACGACGGTACCAAGTTGTACGGCGGTACCAAGTTGTACGGCGGTACCAAGTCGAACGGCGGTACGAAGTCGTACGGCGACGACATGAGCAGGTCCAGCACTAGTGTGGGATGCAAACAAACACGGTAACAACACAACATCAACAAAACAAGCCACTAAAACATAACACATTGGGGTGCTAACATTAAGGAATAAAAAGTTAAAAAAAATTAACAAGCACTTTTTTGTTTATTTAGAATGTTAAGTCTCATTCGTCAAAATCAGCTCTTCATTTAACGCTTCGCCGTGTTCGGGTTAGCGAGGAAAATAAATTTCATGCTAAGTGATTAAACTGGTGATTTATGATGAATTGGAAGTGATATTAAAATTTCACAACATTTGAACAACAAAGAAACACATGATTAATAGTGCATTCATTGTAGTAAGATTAAAGAATGGTCAGTTAAAATCACCTACAGTCGTTTGTTTTTTGTTCAGTAGCAGATATATATTAAAACGTATGTATCCACAAAATTACGCTGCGCTCCAAGACAAAAATTGTCAATGCGGCTCGGAAAGCGGGCCTAGCTAAAGTGGCTGTGGGCTGGACACGTCTGCCGCATGCCGAGTGAGCTATGATCGCTACAGGGTGGCAACCCGGCCTAAAGCGAAGATCTGGCACCCACCATTTTATATAGAATTTGACCGTTGACAGCCCACTAACCTTGAGTTAAGCGGGTGGTGCAAGTGGCCCTTAAATTTCTTCCTTAATCATTTCCCCGAGACTGTCCAAGACCGGGAAGACTAGGAAAAGTAGGGGGAAGGCCTTTGCCCAACAGTGGGACATAACAGGCTGCCAATAATAAATATTGCATCAAGACAGTTAACCGACCATAAGTAAACCTTGTCACTTGGACATAGGTCATGTGTGGAGTAGTGTGGTGTGGTGTGGTGTGGGAGACACTCACCCTTGTCGTCGTGTTTGTCGAGCGGCTCCTTGTCGGAGTCGGCGGCCGCGTCGCCGCCGCCGCCCTCCATCAGCACCGGGTTGTACTGCAACGGATTATGTTATAGTACATATATTGCCAAAGGTTTCATCAAAGTTTTAAAAAAACACCTTCCAGTGTCATCTTCATCATATGACATTTTATTGCCCACTTCTTCACGTTGACTTGACACGGAGTATATCAGACATGCACAGATTCTGTGCTCAAAGTATCTATAAGTACTTCGTACCGGCGATTAACCTGGTCCGAAGCCAACCTCACCCAGAAATCATCTTCCGAATGTCATCCACTCAAAGCCTACAGACAGTTTTGGTCTTATGGTGTATTTAAAGCACATAATAAACAAATTGTTCTTACAGAAAGACAGTTCAGGGTCGACTTTTATGTAAAGAAGAAATTATCTAATCTAGCAGCGCTCCAGTTGTAGCAATGCGAGCCGATCGTTGCCGGAATCAACCGATCGGGAGTGTCTTAATGATAGGTAAAGGTGTAGTAATGGGGGTACCTTGGAGGTCCTGGGGCGCGGGTTCTTGTCCGGGGAGATGCCCATCTCGGAGAGGATCTCTGCCATGGCCTTGGTGTTGATGCCGCAGTTGTTCGCCACGTTCTTCTGGCAGCGCTTGTGCACGTTCATCGAGCATACTGCAACCAAAAACTTGTCAATATATGCTCGTAAGTCGTCAACTTATCATAGATCAGATATCGTTTTAGAGGCTTTCGGAGAGAAAATTATGGCTATTATTAAATCTATGACAGCTAAAATGTAAAAATATTTTTTTTGTCATGAATTGAATTCTGTTTTGTACAAGTGCACACGGCACGTGCACGCTGTGTCTACATGCGGCTGTGCTGCAGACTGTACCTTCACACTGCAGCCCCTGCTTGATGAGCCCGTAGAGCAGCGAGCCGCAGTGGTCGCAGAAGGTGAACCGCTTGTAGGAGTGCACCACGAAGCGGTGCGGCACGTTCACGCTGAACCGCTGCCCGCCCGACACGCCCACGGCGCTGTGTTGCTGCCAACACAACACTCACAAGTTAGGGATAACCAACAAACCTTAAATCGCGGAATAACCTTGCACAGATCGAGTCATATCGTGAAAAGAATGCCTCGTGAAATAGCTCGGTCTGTGTAGACATGTATCGCAAAAGACAAGGCTCATGTATAGGGAACTTGACTGTAGTTAAAATAAAATATTTTATACCGTGCACGAAATAGCATCAGATAATTATAAGAAAAACATGGACAGAAGTTATTTTAACTCCAATTTCTATTTAATAAGTCAGGTAGAAATAAATACAGTAACTGAGTTGACCGTGGCGTCACTCAATTCGATTTCATGTTAATTCCATATTAACAAGTCGTTAAAATTCGTTTTGACAGTTCTTAAAAAGAAGCTGATTTGACTAGGAGGCAAGTAGCCTATTGCTTAGGGTTAGTCTCATCTGGCAGAATAATTTTGGTCAGAAACACACTTCGCATAACATGTTTCGCAGAAACACTTTTAGTCGAATGTAAATTTTGCAGAAAAAATAGTTGGCATTATTACTACCACGCGTACGACACACTTGGCAGGATATTGTTCTGCAGAATATTACCTTGGTCGAATTTGATTTAGCATAATTTTATATACCTTAATATAATAATCATACAGCATACTTTTACAAGAGCAAGGTTCTGACACGCTATCAAAAAGGAAATACTGTCTCAGAGCCACCGTTAGCTACGACGACGAGCGAAGCGAGGAGGAGTGTTAGGTATCTTGCATCCCTAATACCAATAATAATATAATCAAAAACCAATTTGAAAGGAGAATGACAACTATGCTGCCTAACTATTGTGCACAAATATTATCTGCGAAATTACTTTTCAACTAGAAGACAATTATGCTCATTAACATTATGTCAATATACCATTCGGTATTATAAATATCTGCGAAATTATTTATGTCAAAGCATATTCTGCGTAAGGTGTTTCTGCCAAACGTGACTTCTGCCGCTTCTGAGCCAAGAACGTATTATACGAATCAAATAAATGCGCAAAAAGTTTCTAGCCTAAAGGCCTAGCACATGATGGCCGCGGGAGTATGTCGCCGCGAGATAGATGACACGTCTTTGTCTAATTGTATTAATGACATAAGGACAGGTAGTCTATCTCGCGGCGACATACTCCCGCGGCCATCATGTGCTAGGCCTGCTGACATAGTGAACCATTGCTTATTATTGTTTTGCAATTAGTAGGAAAACATGTGTTTAAGACCTAAGTAGTTAATTGATACTGGCGCAACTACTTATTAAAATTAGAAATAATTTACCTCTTCCTTCATGCCGGGACACTTGGTGACGACGGACGAGTGGCAGCGCTTGTGGACCACGCAGGTGCACACTGCAACAGACGGGACTCGTTAACACTCATCTTTACATCACATTCTGCGGCACAAGTTGGATTTGACAAAAAAGACAAATAATTACCTTGGCATTGATATCCTTGTTTTCCGAGACCCCTGTAATCAAATTGTGACTTTAGTAAACTGGAATGTCTGGAATTCCTTTAATGAAGTTTATATGTAACGATTGCACGCAAAACTAAGTGGAGTAGTGATGGGTTAAAATCTGTATCGCCCATAAGAACGCCTACTTGTCCCTCTCAATTAATGCCGCTAGAAAAAATGCCGCAAGACTCGCTGATATTTGATAGAAGTCATCCAAAGAACGAGGTTATCAACGCGCCGTCGCCCGCTCGCTACGGTCGGCTAGCCTGGGGTTCGCGGGGCGTTCGTTCAGGGCACTCACCAGATGAACTCGCGGCAGTGCGAGCAGAAGGTGGGCTGGCGCAGGAAGGTGGCCATGAACTTGTGTCCGTTGACCTGGTGCACGCGGCGGCGCATGGCGCCCCGGCGGCGCGCGAAGCCCGCGCCCTCCTTGACTCGCGCATGTGGAGACACTCACCAGATGAACTCGCGGCAGTGCGAGCAGAAGGTGGGCTGGCGCAGGAAGGTGGCCATGAACTTGTGTCCGTTGACCTGGTGCACGCGGCGGCGCATGGCGCCCCGGCGGCGCGCGAAGCCCGCGCCCTCCTTGACTCGCGCATGTGGAGACACTCACCAGATGAACTCGCGGCAGTGCGAGCAGAAGGTGGGCTGGCGCAGGAAGGTGGCCATGAACTTGTGTCCGTTGACCTGGTGCACGCGGCGGCGCATGGCGCCCCGGCGGCGCGCGAAGCCCGCGCCCTCCTTGAACTCGCGCCGGCCGCCGCCCGCATGGCCGCCTGCAGGCGCGCGCGCCGCCTCGCCGCCGCCGCCCGAGCCTGCACACACGTACACCACTCACTATTGACACCTCACACGGATCCCGCTTTCAAGATTGCTCTCCGGGTCTATCTAGATCAGTAATTCTTAAAGTGGGCTAGCTCCGCTTTATACTGACGCTGAGCATCATAGGACGTCGAATGAGAACCGAGGCCGCTAGGTTCTAAACTTAAGCGAAGTGATGTGTACAAATTTGAGGACTAACTAAAGAGTTGTGTATTATGTGTCTCCTCTGTACCGTTAGTAATTAAACTGATATGAAATATTGGTACACTATAATTAAATTGTACGATGGAGTATCTAATTCTAAACCTACTGTGGGACAGGGCAATGTTACATTCTGACAACATATTAAAGACCATAATTCGACTCGTGTTACACGGAAGAGATCTATCTAAATGAAATAAGTGTGAAGAAGTTAACATTTATTATTTCTTTACGATAAAGGTACTACTAACATGTTTTTTTTATACTGAATGAGAGGAAAACTCAACGATTAGATTTTTTTCTCTTTCATGGATAATTTAACTTGTGAACTGTTAATTTAAAATAACCATAACACCAAACAATTTAATTTCCACATAAAAAGACCCATTTTCATAGTTTATTACAAGTTAGAATTAGATTTTCTTACGTATTAAATAAATAATAACATAGTAACGTGAATTCTTTCCTACATAATATTATTAGACTAAAATTACTGAAACTTAAAGTAATTGCCGTTCAAATCTATCGCAAAATCAACGTAGCACGAAAGCTTAATGTATGATAAGTAGTATAATAGCAAGCAGCCGCTACAACAAACCACTAGCAGCAGGTGCTTCTCAAACAAAAACATTTCATAATCATAACAGCAGTCCAATACTACTTCACAATCATCATTCAAACCTATCTGTGTTTAAAAACGATATCGGAAATATGCTCGATTTATTCCTAGTTTTTGAATAACAGAAAAGGAGAAGAACGAGCAAAAAAGGAATATGGATCATAATCATAACGTACAATCTGATTTAAATCTGTCTACTTATATTAGAAACTAAGGTCAGAAGAAGCTACGTTTTAGATTCTGAGTAACGAAGTTACGAAATAATTTGAAAGTAAAGGAAAATGCAATTTCCTATAAAATTGAACGTCCAAATTCGTGTCTAAAAAAATTCGGCAGTACAATTTTCCACTTGGTGACCCCCACCGTTGAAGTCAGATATTACTCATTGCAGGATTTGTAGGTAGCGCCAGTGTGGCTAACGAATGTGTAATAGAATAATAAGGACATCTCGTGGTCTCGTCACGCTAACGTGACGGAAACGCGGCAAGAGGCATGCCGCAGGCGATCACAATCTTAGCAGGAAAGGAGGCGTCCATTCATTACGCAAGGAGTTCAGAAGAGGGAGGGGTAACAAATGTCGCGTGAGGGCATAGGCGTCATCCATATATTACGTCACAGTGTAAGGGGGAGGGGGGGGGGGGTCATACTAAATGTGACAAGCCCTGTTAAAGGGATACAAAAAAGCGTGACATAGGGGGGGGGAGGAGTCCAAAAACCTGAAATTTGGTGTGACGTAATATGTGGATGATCCCAAAGAGGTCGAGGTATATATTATCACTTTTAACAAAATCAAAATGCAAATACATAAACGCACGTTATCAATTTAAATTGCATACTATACATAAAAAAATACAATTCCTTGCAATAGACATATATTAAAATAACGTTTTGGAAAGATTTGTAGAAGGGGGGGTTAGAAGGCTATGTCATCCACCACAATATCCACCAGAGAAGGAAGATAGATCATCAAGACATCCTTAATAATACCTCACGTAATTAATAGATGCAGCAAACTAGTGTTTCAATCTCTCTTTACCTGATCATTGGTGTAATTTCTTGGAAAGAATAAACTGTGTCAACAATTACACTGAACGAGTGGCCGTGGAACCCGGTAAACCACATTGATAGTGAAATTATAACGGGAAAATTGACAACTTAAGGTTTTGAACATAAGCTAAATGATTTAGAAAATCTACTATGAATGGCTATTGTATATCAAACTTCCTTGAAACTGAACTGCTAATAAAATTAAAACAAATTTTGACAACCAATATTTTCTAATATGTTTTTAGCAAAGTTTAATTATTAAGATTGGTGCACGCAAACTTGCGCGTTACTTCATACTGAATAAAGCTCAAGTAAATTGCTACCAAACAAAATATCCAAACCTCTACTTTTTAATGGATTTTTTTGTCAATTGTGGCGTAAATTTTGAGGCCAGATGACTCCTAAACAAAAGCGAAGCATCAAGAAATTTGATAACAATTAAATAAACCCTAGAGGAACAATGAGACACGGTCTAAGATAGCACTACTGATAATGAGGACTTACTCTTGCCCGCGAAATATGAGGATTTGGCTTTGGTCTTTGCTGCCATCGCACATCCTGTCAGTAGTGTAGAGTAGCAGTAGACATACAAAGTCCCAAGGTTTAGTACTATAATACTAACTACACTCTTAACCAAACCCGCTATCAATGTTGCAACTCATTGATAATCAGGGTTGGCAAAACCTTAACTATAGGAAATGTGAACTTCACCAAGTAAAATACTAAAATAATAATTATATCAAGCAATGATTTCGTTATATAGTTGCCAGATAATAAATATACATGTTGCATGCTTCCAACACAAACAAAAATTTTGTTTTTACTAATATGAAAACTCTAAACTTGTACATTATAATTGTATTAGGTACAAATATTTGTTAAGATGTGCTTATGTGAAATTTGATGTAAGTTCATTGCCAACCCTTATTCACAAAATTTCCTTACATACATATATAACAGTATTGATAGCAGGGTTTCACAATGGTACTATCAGCAACAATTTTTACTGACTGTCAATGGCCCTTAGATTTTCAAGATAAAGGTAAAGTTTACAAATTGTCAGTTAAAGTGTGGATGATACTACTCTTCATCATCTACATCTACAATCATTATATAGAAATGTAATTTGTGTTGTCTTAGTCAGATGAGAATGAGCCACACATGTGCCACACATTGAATCTTTACTTTCACTTCACTGCTTTAATATTATCTGTGTATTAAACTCATAATCATAACAATGTTTTAACTTATTAATGTTTATCTTGTTTAAGTGAATTGTAAAATTCTTAATGATATTAAATGACCTTAAACCTTTAAACAATAAATCACAGATTCTATTAAAAAATGAAGCTTATCATTAAATGTAGTCATGAATTATATTGGAAGTGTCAAAAATGTTATGTTAAGGATTGCAACCAGTTATTTATATTGTACAGCTCTTTAGGGGTTCTTATTCACATGGAATTAATTGTTAACCAAAACTTGAACTGAAATAAATGATGAATTGCAATCCCTAGGATTATTAAATTCATGAGTCTGAGTTATTTTCAGCTAGCCAATTAAGTGATTAAGTAGGAATGTAGTGTTTGTGATAAACCAATCACTCACCTTGAGAATTCCATTTCAGATCTATTTTCAGATGCAGTTTTCCTTGAGGTTCTAGATCCACCTACAAGGGAAAATACATCATTAATTTATATATAGTTGAGTAAACATGTTTCATAAAACAGTTTAAAAATAATTACTTATAAATAAAACAAAAAGTTTTCATGAATTCATCATTTCTAGTCCAGAATGTTGAGATAGGTAACTAAAATTAATAATTTAAAGAACTTTTATCAAGTGAACAAAATAATAAACACCTCATTTGTTAGCACCTCATATTTGGGTTCAGATGACAATGGCTCTCTTCTCCAGCAATACATGCCTGTCACACTCTGATTAGACAAATGTAAGGCCATCAAACAATCCCAAGACTGATAACCGCTATCACCACAACAAACACACTGATTGCTGATAACATCTTACAACAATACTCATTGTTTGCACTCTTTATCAGAGATTACGGGATATAGATAAGCCATTGTCTCCTAGATCCCTACCAATCACTTGTCAGTAGCTTCAATGCTGTAACACTGTTTTGTTTACTCACCCAAAAGTCTGTGGCGTCTTTATCACGATGAGTTAAATCTTCAAAAGGAATTGTGCAATTTGCAACAAAATCATCCGGAGGTATAGCAGCATCGTGAAATACAGTGATCCCCAAGCTGAAGAAAAAATATGAGTATAAACATACAAGTCCATGGATAATAAATAATATATCATAAACTGGGTCGGAGGGCGCGGTACCTGGAGACGTTCTGCACTTCGTGGATGAAGGTCTCGTTCCAGACGGGGTCGAAGGTCTTGGGCTTGGTGGTGGAGCGGTCCAGGTGGTGCTCGTCCGCGTCGATCGACACGTACGGGTCTATCGGCTGGTCGTCTACAACCAAACACCATATTTACATACATTATAGACACCCATTTTGGTAAACATGCTACGCCTATTTCGAACGAAAATTGACGACTGCGCGACATTTTTCAAGGGCATAATTAATTAGAAACCAGTCATAAGGTTCATAAAGAAAGGATTTAAGACTACGGTCGGGACTCACCTGGTTTCCCGAAGGTCATGTTGTGCCGTTTCTGAAAGTCGGTCGGCCTGAGGCCCGTGGCCTCACACACCTTGACGCGCACCGTTCCGCTGAACATGGCGCTGACACAACCGGATCGCCGGCACCGCGCCGCGCCACCGCACGATCACTTCCACACAATAAGCCCACTCAAAATCATTGAAGGTGCTTCATAATTGAAACAGAATTAAATAAAAGTCTTGACAGCGACGAGATCCGCCATGGATGGATGTTTTACTCTATGGTTGCTAATGGATTCCTATTCGATTTTAAAAAGTTTCAGGATAGAGTTTTTGGTCATGGGTACTTTTTGGGATAAAAATATTTTAAATAAAATCATTTTGTTGAATTATGATTCAAATGTAATGTTAATCAGGCTACACTATTTACAATAACTCCTTAAAATAAACATTAACTATTGAGATTATAAATGTAATTGCTACTTCAGTTTTTACAGTGTCTTCCCAGATAACGATTTTACATTATTGTGCGACATGAAACTTAGGCAATAATATTTATTTAGCCTGTTTTCTAAAATCTTTTCAGTTTCTTTATTTTCTTAAATTATTTTATTATTTTTCTATAATTTAGTTTGGCTGTTTCGCTGTGCGCAAGATCTAGTCTATCTTGTATTTAAAAATAAAATTTGACGTTTAACAGCTGACAAACAAACGTGTTGTGAATCACGAAATGAAACAATAAAATTTAATTAAAATAGCTGTTCATTCACAAAACTTGTTATAAAATGGGATTTCTAACCATATTGAAGAAGCTTCGCCAGAAGGAGAAAGAAATGCGAATACTTATGTTGTATCCTTTGGAAAATTTACCCATTGCTTTCTTTCAGCCTTTGTCGTTCGACAATAATTTCCTTAGCTTGCATTCAGAGGACTGGATAACGCGGGTAAGACAACGATCCTGAAAAGGTTTAACGGGGAGCCGATCGACACGATCTCGCCGACGCTGGGGTTCAACATCAAGACGCTGGAGCACCGCGGCTACAAGCTTAACATCTGGGACGTCGGCGGCCAAAAGTCGCTCAGGTACCTCACAAATTACTAAATAAAGCCTACTAGACGGTATAAATACTGAAAAACCATTGTTGTAGCCACCAACAGTACTATATTAATTTTCTTTTGACCAGTGGTTGGTTTTTCGGGTTCTTCTCAGCATATTTGCGTCTACTGCTGAACATATGCCTCTTTCATGGATTTCCATTCCGTTCTATATGCGGCGGTTCTGTGCCAGGTCGGCCCTGCCATCTTTTTATGTTGTCCGACCATCTGGCTCATGGTTTCCCGTCACCTTGGCTTCCCAGCCTAGGTCTCCACAACAGTACTAGCCGGCCCTATCAAACGTCATCTCTGCATCAAATATGACCGGGTTTAGGGTTATAAAGAGATTATAGGTGAGCAATGTAATTGTTTACAAGTAATTCTATATACTGGACTGCTGCAGATTAGTCAACACAATACAGTGTAGGTAGTCACTAAAAACTAGAATGGCCTCTCAACCCAATCAGTAGATCAGTACTGTCAGTAGCTGATGCAGAATAAATGTACTTACTATATTTTGTTTAATTTCAGATCCTATTGGAAGAATTACTTTGAGAGCACAGATGGTGTGGCATGGGTAGTGGACAGTGCGGACACGAGGCGGCTGGAAGGCTGTGCGAAGGAGCTGCGGGCGCTGCTGCAGGAGGAGCGGCTCGCCGGAGCTACGCTGCTGGTGCTGGCCAACAAGGCTGACCTGCCAGGAGCACTTACTTTGCAGGAGATCAGAGAGGTAAACCATTTAGTTTAACACCGTTGTAACTTATACTGCTATTTTACTGTTGGACTATCAGGAGCGGGACTATGTCATGTGAATTGGTGGCAATATGAATGACTAAAGTTTTCAATTAACTGTGATATATATAGTCTACCTTTATCAGAAATCAGTTTATTTTATGATATCTAAAGTGAGTAAGAATAATGCAATTTCAATTTATCAATAGAAGAATAAATTATAATGAAATGGGAGACCTTTCAGAGTGCAACATAACCCTATGTTCGACCGTATCGAAAATTAAACGCGCACCTATTTGTTACGATACATGCATTAAATGCACGCAATGTATGAAAAATTACCATGCACTTCTCACAGGCTTAGGTATGTACAGGTTTTCCTTTGATGACAATGCTGCTGATCAAATGATTTATTTATTTAATCTTTATTGTATACAAAGAAAGAAAAAACTTATAGTACAAAAGGCGGACTTAATGCCAGACAGCAGTCTCTACCAGTTGATGATCACATGACGTCGATCACATGAAACAAACGCGCGCGTTTGCAATACAAAATGAACACAAGGCGTATGTTGGCAGTGAATGTGTAAACAAAAGATAGGTTTTTTTTAACCCCCGACGCAAAAACAATGGGGTGTTATAAGTTTGACGTGTCTGTCTGTGTGTGGCATCGTAGCTCCCGAACAGATGAACCGATTTAGATTTATTTTGTTTTTGTCTGAAAGCTGAGTTAGTCGGGAGTGTTCTTAGCCATGTTTCATTTTAATTTTGTGGTTATTTTGTGTTTTAAACATACCTTTTATGTCGCAGGCCCTGGACCTCGACAGCATCAAGTCGCACCACTGGCGGATCGTGCGCTGCTCGGCCGTCACTGGCGAGAACCTGCTTGAAGGCATCGACTGGATGCTGGACGACATCGCCTCCCGGATATTCTCATTAGACTAGACTTTTTATACTCTAGCTGTTACTACTCAAATAATTCCAGTTGATGTTTTTATGGAATGCAGAAGGAAATTTAGATGTACTACGTAGCAGTCAATGAGAATCTTATTGGTTTGATATAAGATCTAAATTATGTAAAAATAATTCTCTATTGTCAGATATAACTAACATTTTGTAGCTATTTTGGATCAACTTCAACCATTAGGGTACAGCGGGGCAAATCTCGACTGGAGGGCAATTGTAACTAGTCCATTCTTTCCATTATTACACTATAATGTTGAGTTCTACATGTATCCACTGAACGCACCTATCTAACCGGTGGACACTATTTAATAATGCAAACATTGTAAAATATGAAAAAAATGGACCAGTTACATTTGCCCCCCAGTCTAGATTTGCCCCGCTGTACCTTATTTGCTATTATTGTAGCTTGTATAGAAATATTATATTCTTACTGTAAGGCGGTTTTTATATCAGAGATGTGCAATGAGGAAGCCAGAACTAAGCTAAGTGACGATACGTAACAGAAGTGCCGCTCACTAATACTTATCTTGCCACAACTCTGGCGGGAATGCAGTCTAAGGGTAGAAAAAGTAACGCTTCACACACAATACAATTATAAAGTCGAAGACTGTTCAAAGTAGCTTTCAATATTTATATCACTCAGTCAGCTCAGTCAAGGCCTGCGTTTGTCTATGTATGGGTAAAAAGATTGTAGCGTAGTATTATTATAACAATGAATTACTAGGCTTAATAATTGTAATACGCTTCTCGAACATTATCTAATGTTGTAGTCCTAAGGCACCCCAGAGGTGCAAAGGGCCTTCACAAGCTCGCGCCACGCCTTTCTATCTTCAGCGACCCTCGTGGCCTCGCTCCAGCTCAGACCAGCCGCTCGTAGCTCATTTTCGACGGACCGCTTCCATGAGTGAACAGGGCGCCCGGGGCCACGGCTTGCATTCTGCGGTTTCCAGTCGAAAGCAATGCTCGCATTATTTCTTTCCCCTCTCCGAAGAGTGTGTCCAATCCATCTCCATTTTCGTGTCGCGATTTCCTCGTCAATGGGTGTTTGCTGGCATATACTCCACAGGTCTTGATTTCGGATAGTGTTTGACCAGAAAACGCGAAGGATCGACCTCAGGGACTTGTTGACGAATACTTGGAGCTTTTTCGTTAGGCCCTTTGTCACTCTCCACGTTTCGCAGCCAAACAGTAGCACAGATTTCACTATGGATTGGATCTAATGTTACATACTTATTTAAAGACAAATTTTAATAAAACTTTTACATAAAGTCAGCAGTTTATTCACGTCGTAACACATCCCAATTATAATCACAGTGTTGCTGAATGTAAACATTTCCATTTTATTTATAATACACTAGTAAGTTTCACACTTATACCAGTAGAGGGCAGAACGAGACAAACAAAATATAATGCTGTGAAAAAGTCAAGATAGAAGAGAGAATATTGTTCTGTCCTCCGGCCGGAAAGCGTCAAATTTCAGGCCACTGCGCTAAACGAAGCTTCCCGGCTACATCGTTCTTGGCCAGTAAATAAGAAAGCCTTCTAATGTTTGTGCCCTCCACTTCGCCTCGGACGACAATTACATGTGATCTTATTTTTTTTTTATGGGATAGGAGGCACACGAGCAGACAGGTCGCCTGATGGTAAGCGATCACCGCCGCCCATGGACACCCGAAACACCAGAGGTTTTGGAGGTGCGTTGCCGGCCTTTAAGATGGGTGTACGCTCTTTTCTTGAAGATTTAAAGGTCGTATCGGTCCGGAAATACCGCAGGCGACAATTCATTCCACAGTTTAGCTGTGCGGGGCAGGAAGTTTCTGGAGAAACGCACAGTTCTTATTCACGCTTCAACCTTCTAACAGGCTCGTACAAACCTTGTGCTCAAACAAATAAACATATTAGTCTGTACAGAAAGAAGAGTCTTAAAATTAACTGCACTTTACTTGATTCTTCTCTTTCCAAACAGACTAGTACTGTTTTAGAAAAATCAAAATATCTAATGTAACTGACACTATCACAGCATAATAATTTCTTTGATTTTAGGCTTTTGGTCTCTAGATAACCATCCGTCCTGGCTGATTTCGACCACGGCGTATGTTTAAAACCATCACCATACGCCACTTACAGCATCACCTCACCTATAGAAGTTTGTAATGTTTGTATACATTCCGGGCATACCAAGAACTAACCGCCTACTCTATTTAAAAACCAATATTTTGCGCAAAGGTTGATGTTGAACTGTAGCCACGCGACGCGTATGGGCGGGCTTTAAATCTTTGCAATGACATGTACAAATGTTTAGTTACTTGGATTGTGGTACAGGGTCAAATGGAGACCAAAGCTCAGAATTCTAACCCTCCACATATACAGTTAACATGTTGTCCTACACTACAGCTCGCATGCAGCTTGCACCCGGGCGGGTTCAGGCGGCGGCTCCGCGCTCTGTATCCAGCTGCTGTCCACCGACATGTGCGAGTCTTCTCGGGGCTTCTCCGCTTCCATTGTAGAGTTCTGCTCGGTGGTTGTGTCCAGTTTCGTTTCCTCTTTTACTGGAAACAAATCAATTAGAATTGTTTGTTTGCTTTTGCACAGACCAGATGAAAACTAAAATCTAAAATGATAAATACTTTCAGACCAAGATATATAGTTTACATACAACCTGTGGCCGAGGCGAGTAAACCATGCGTCTTGAAACAAAGCGGCAAACCACTTTTTTTATAACTTGGGTATTTTTTTTATGCGGTTCAAACTCGAATCGTGGGGTCTTTCGATCCTGATAGGAGAAAAAAAATATCCCAAGATTTCCATACATTTTTCAAACCTTCCATTCCGTTACTGCCATACAAAATGTATGAAAAAATGGTAACGGAATGGGAAAAAAAACCTTGGGACACTTTCTTTTCTCCTATTAGGATTGAAAGAGCTGATTCTGAGTGGAACCACATAAAAAATTCCAAATCCAAAGAAAAGTGGTGGGGGGACAACTTTGAAAAAGAATGGCTCAATTACACTGAGTCGTTCGCCGCATGAAAATAAGTTTGGTTGCCTAGCAACCCCATACTTTTTTTTAGCTGAATAGTGTATAAATAGTATAAATACGCATCCATCGCAAGTCGTATTAGATGAATGGTGTAATTTTATTGCCACTTTAGGCGGCTGACAATGTCTTGCCCACTAGACCATGGTGCAGTGTTGGGCATAATTCAATTATTTTGTAATTAAATTACAAATTAAATTATAAAAATTGCAATTACTTGTAATTAATTACGTTCGTAATTGAATTAAATGTAATTGAAATTACTTGGTAATTTATAATTGAAATTACATTAATTTGTAATTTGAATTACGAATTTACGTTATGTAAATTTGATTATTATTTACACAAAAATACCCAATTTACCCACTTGGAATGGTTAAGAACAACAATTAGTGTAACAACAACAACAATTAGTGTTAAAACATTAAACAATTATTTAATAAACAGTTACGATTACCTGCACAATTTAAATTACTAAATATGGAATTTAAAAAAGTACTTAGGTACATTTTTTTCAATTTTAGATTGTCTGTATATTTTTTATTGAGTGCACCTCAGCTGTAATCGTCCCGAATTTCATAAATATCGGAGACAAGTTATCGTCTAACAAACTATCAAAATTGAAATTAGTAAATAGCTCACATCCGAAGTAAAATGTAAGAGCTAAAATACGTACTAAAAAACTTAAACAAGTATGACAAAAAAGAACAATTTTTTTTAATGTTTCTAATTTAATACCTAATATTATATTGCAACACAAACCCACAAAAAATATACTTAGTAGCAAGCTACATTAGGACAATGAAAATCTTTTTCCTAGGTGGATGTAATTTGTAATTTCATAAAGTAATGAATTACCAATTAAAATTACAAAATGTAATTTGTAATTGAATTGCAAATTACATTTTGTAATTTAGTGAAAATCGTAATTCAATTACAAATTACATTTCTGTAATTTCAATTTATAATTGAAATTACATTCTGTAATTGCAATTTGTAATTCAATTACGTTTTGCCCAACACTGCCATGGTGATACCTAGATTCTCCTAGATGGTATAAACGACAACTCACCAGGCTCCTCCTTGATCTCCGCATGCCCGTTGCCCTCAGGCTGTGTATGCGGCTCGTGGTCCTGCTGCTCCTCCCCGTCGCCGTCGCTGTCGTCCCCGTCCTTGTGGTCGGCGTCGTTGGCGAACTTGTCCCGCTTCTTGGCGCCGTCCCCGTCTCTAGCGGGCTCGTTCTCCTTGGCCTGCGGGCCGCGCGCGCGCAGGCAGCGCTGCTCTATCCGTTGTAGTTCTTCTTGCAGCTCGGCGCGCTTCTTTACCATGCATTCTGGAGATTACAACATTCGATGAATTAATTAAAGGTTTGTGTTTACTTACCTACATATAGTAATATTTTGAAAATGATACAAGATTAGATTAGATTTTAGACTTTTTTTTTTGTATTTGTACTTCTTATTTTAAGTTAGTTAGTGTAGTTTTAGTTTAGACCTTATGTAAGAATTATTTTAAAGATATGTTTTTGTACGCCAAAAGGCAAAGCATAGTGATACCATATTTACAATTTTATCCACCACTGTATACTGTACCTATATTTTACAAATAAACAAACAAATAAACACTTTGTAGTAGAGTTACACTTTAGTTAGAACTTAAAATTAGTATTATCATTTGTAATTTCAAATCTTTTCTAAATATAACGTGTAAAAGTGCCCCTGTGGCTTATTTGCTGAATAAATTATTTTGATTTGATTTTTGATCAAGGTTTGTTACTAACATCAAAGAGGATCGAGTATTATAGAGAGTCACTGTCGAAGTAAAATGTTTAATCACAGTACATATACTGCCATCTCTTAACCCAGGCTTAAAAGTTTTGAACCTCAGTTTTGACAATTTGGCCCATATTTTTATCTTGATATGTGTTAAAATGTCAAATATTAATATTAGCGCCATCTAGCTTAGCGTACCCCAAAAGGTGTAATGCCATCTAGGCCACCATACCTTTTTCTGTATGGTACTGAGGTACGTTTTTTTCTTAGACTTTATCTGTCTATACGGAGTTATATTGTCTTTGCTAACATGTAGAAATAAAAAGTGAAGTGTGAAAAACCTTTTTATTAGATCAGTTTTAAATATGAATCAATAAAATACTAATACCAGTTTACCAGCCCTATAATAAAGGCAATAAAAAAGAAAGCTCAAGAAGAAGAATTATCATTAAAAAAACATTCATTTTGTTACTACTCACTGCGATACAAAGGACCATATTTAGCTGCAAATTGACATGTAATTACTAAAAAATCAAATTTCGCAATATAAAATCAACCTACAATATAAGTAGAAGCACTATAACTTACTCTCGTGATACTTTCTACTGGAGTTGAGCTTCTCTGTGGCCTTGTCGGTCATCTTCTTGGGTATCCAGTATATATGTGGCTTGGCTCGCGTCAGTATAAAGTTACCCAGATTCTTCTGAGACGCCTCCCACTTCTCAAATTCTTGGACTCGTGCCATCTTGGCTTCGAGGGCTTTGATTGTGGCTTTTTTGTGTTCTCTCTCAGCAAAGAGCGTCTTTCTTTCCTTCTGTTCTTTTTCTTTCTGTACTCGAGCTTGCTCCTCTATTTTTCTTTCCACCTGCGCCTTTTTTTCTTCCTGTAATAAATTAATTATTTACCAGCATTAATCTTGTATCATTACAATAAACAAAACAATAAAAATTTAAATTTCATAGTGGCTGAGCCAGTAAGGCTCCCAGCCAATACAGGCATGACAAACCTAAGCATCTTGGCCTCTCTATAACAATCCAGTTTTGGATGACGTTGTCTACACCATACCTTAGTTTGCAGCACAATCTCTTCCTGTTTAAACTTCTGCAGTGTCCCGAGCAGCGAGCCGAAGATCCGCCGGTTGCGCGTCCGCGCCTGCTCGTCGCCGCCCTGCGCGCGCAGCACGGCCGCCCGAGTTGGCAGCTCGCGCGACACCTGGGAGATGACACGCGGACGTTTGCCGCCAGATTCCTCGTCATCACTGCCTGGTGTGCGGGCTGATAATCTGTGAAGTATAAACTTGAAAAAAAACCTGTCTTGCAGCAAATAGTAAGCTTTAAAGATGTTACCCAGTAATAGTGATACCAGAGGCCAGATTTCACATAGCTTTATAATTACCAGTAGTATTTTTATGAGCAAGTTTTATGCAACCATCTTTAAGTGTAGTAGCATTATTGCAGCATGTTTATATTGTTTATCCAGTGCCTAACGCACTACTAGCGTACTTAAATAATCTATTGATTCAGCCATCACATGAAGGTGTTTCGGTTTTGAGTTCCATAATATCACTTCCTATACCAAATTAACATCACTTATGGTCAATAACGTTTTTGGATAACTCTACTAAGAGATTTACTAGGATAATGAGAATGTTTGGCAAATAATTTCTAGTTTTTAAGAAATAAACTATGTGTGAAATGAAAATCAATCAATAGATGACAAGTTAAGTGCAAAATAAGCATGGAAAATACACAACAGACCACTTTAATTACTTGCATGACGTATCCAGCGTATCAAGAGATTAATTAGTCTGATATTTACCTGCTAAAAACTGTTTTGGTTTCTTGTTTTCTCTTTCCAAAAGAATCGTCATTTTGTCTAGAGTCAGGGAATGAATTTCGGCCTCCTAAACGTGGTCCACCTTTTAAGTAGTCACTAGACGAGTTATTGAACCTAAAACAAAACAAATTTCTTAGCAAATATGGTCATAAACTGGAAATTTCCTGTCGTCAAGGCTCACACTAACCTATCGTTAGAGAATCGACCCGTCGTTTGGACTATCTTTTTGATGTTTTCGTCTATTTTATACAAGCTGCTCCGTTCTGATTCCAGCTGAGCACGAAGTGCCGTAAACGATATTGCTACTTCTGTCCCCATTTTGGGCTCAATCAATATAAATTGATAGTAAATAAGAAATTCACTTCACAAGATACATTTCCGTCCCGCTGCCGCTGATGGCTGTCTATAATGCGTTTTGTTATTTTCGTCATTCTTGTTTATCTGTGGAAGTTACTATTCGCGTTTTGTTTTTTGTAAAATTAATGTATTTAATTGTTACAAATCATGCAAACCTTCAGCACATATATATATATAATAATAATATTAAAATAAATGCAAATATTTTCTTAATTTAGTTTTAAGTAATTTTCATCAAAGATGATCAGTTTTTCAACTGTTGCTGCTATTGCACACTAGATGACGCTTTACGCAATGTATGTATAGTTTTTCTACTTAGCGACAGGTGGCGCTGTATATTCAAACTTTACTAAGGCCCCCCACAGACGGGAGACAAAACTGTTTTGTCTCCGTCGCTCGGTCTATGGGCTGGTATGAAGGTGCGCACACGAGGCGACGCAACTTTTCATACAAATATGACGGAAACAAAACAGTTATGTCTCCCGTCTGTGGGGGGCCTAAGGGCCCGCGCACACGGATGCAACAGTTGCACGGCGACATTTTTTGTCTCTGTCGTGCGTCTAAGGAGTGACGACAGAGACAAAAAATGTCGCCGTGCAACAGTTGCATCCGTGTGCGCGGAGCGTAAAGTAAAAATTGCCCAAACGCCGTGATCAACTGGTCAATGACAGATAAAAATAAAGACTGATAATCGCGGCTGCGTTCACTTTCAGCGTTACCACTGGTCGCATTCACACTCTGGAAAGACCATCTTTCCAAACACACTACACTCACAGTGTGTGCCTTTTCTTCAGTTTTCCGTGATCACAAATACTATGTAAACTCTACGAGTTAATACGTGCAGCTCGGTGCCAAAGTTGGCAACATGCACACTAGCGCTCCTAGCGGCATGAGTTGATCAAAATAGTTTAGTTTCATACAGCATAAAATTAAAAAAAGTCACAAATTCTTATTTTTTGTTTTATTCCGTCTAAAAATGTTAAAGTAGATCAAGTAATAGCATTTTCTATTTTATTTTACTAAAATAAAAGTCTGAACAACTACTTTGATCAACTCGAACCGCTAGATGGCGCTAGTAAAATTGTTGCCGCTCAATTGTATGGGAAACGTAGAAGCTGCACGTATTAACTCTAGAGTTTATATAGTATTTAGTGATCATGATGCATGCAACTGCAACTGCGTCGAAATATCGGGAGCTCGGCAAAATCTAGTAAGTAAATTTATTCATTAAAAACACAAAGTTTTACATAAGTATGTAATATCCGGTGGACTCCAAACTAGGCTAGGCCTGTATCTTGCAGCCCACCATGTGATACAATTACAGAGTTAAAAGTCATTTATTTCTTGAAATAAATATATTGTTATTGTTTATTGATATTAAGACTAATTAACATTTTTTTTATATACAATTTTAGGTTTTAACATGTACCTTACTTAAAATGACTAAAATTGTATAATAGAGTACTATATTTTATTGTTTAAAAGTGTACAGTGTTGACTGACAATGAGTTCTAGGTGTGCGAGTGTGTGTGTGTTTGTGTGTGTGTTCTTAGGTGCGAGTAAATTAAAGTTTAGCCAGCCTTAGATCTATAAGCATAAAATCAAAAAGGTAATCACGGTCTATATCCCGGTCAATATATTTATGTCTATGTAAGTACTGATAATCTTCATTTCTATGATTTCTAAAATTATCCTAAATATCATGTAGGTTTCAGTTTTTGAAATGGACAAGCTGCTCTTTACGTTGTTGATGTGTTTAATTAATGCATAGGTAGGTATTTTAATACATAGAAATAAATTCTAATTTTAAAACTCCTGTTAAGTAGACTAGAACATACTAGGATCGTTACTCTCTGAGATAGTTGATACGGATAAACGTGGGCTGCCTTATAGAAGAACGTATCGCAATGACAATCGTTGAGCCGCCGTATTATAAAATAGCTCTTTGTAATCCTAATCAAGTATTACCTAGCCGCAATATGAATAATTATGTTTTCCCCTCACTAGCTCGGAAACACGTGTTTTGTCCTTTAATACCAGCGGGTAAAACGCATTTTATCCACTAGTGGGTAAAGTAATTTGACCTTGAATAAAGTCAAATCAACTGCTTTAAAATTGATAAAAGTAGGTGAATCTAGTAATAAAGATGATTTACCACCTGTGGAACTACTGGAAGCAGTGTTAAACGCATTTTTTGTACCGCATTGAATTTTGTACCGCATATTATGGTATTTTGTACATAATTTAATTACCTATCGTCCAATGTGTTATTTTAACATTTTAGGGAAGGTGACATTCGACCGAGTTGGCTGCAGATGATCGGCACAGAAGCGAACACAGAGACGCCGCGTGGCTAATTATGAAAATGTAATTAAAACAAGATTGTAGTATTTTTTGCGTGTTGGGCGGCGGCGCGCGGGCTTTGCGCGCGCGTTCCGGTGGGCGGTTAATTTCACGCGCCGCGGCTGCGCCGGCGCCCGCGCCTGTCCGCACCGCACGCACTGTGTCGTGTCAGTTTGGCGATGCCAGAGTACATACTCAGTAAATTTTGGGTCATACACATGTACGACATACAAACATGAATGACACTTATCTTTGGTAATCTTTTACGATCTTCTGCTATTCTTAACGATGTACAAATCTAAATCGTATAATTAAATATCTATAGTAAAATGTAGTACCTAGTATGTAGACGGGGTCTTTCAAAAAAGGGTTCTTAAAGGGTCACCGACGCGTAGGTGTGTAGATACGTAACACCATAGGCAACGAGGACTTCTATAGACAAGACGCAAGCTGAATAGTTGCTTACAACGTGAAAAAAAGGACAACCGTTTGTGTAAGTGCAACAAAACAATTCCGTCCGACCTGAGATTGTATTTCTTTACCTACACAACTATCACTAGTCAAGTTTAAGAAGCCTATTAAAATATCGTTGGTTCAGCGGAGCGTGCATCCTCGTTCCCGCTGAAAAAAGCAATTAGCTGTTATGCCGCGTCTGTTGTCTGTGGTTAAATCCGAGGCGCGGCCGAGCGTTCAGCCGTGCCATGAAAAATGGCCGCCTCAAGCTGACGGCGGCGCGGCGTCCTACACTAAACTAGTAGTGACAGCGGTGAGTCGGTTGTTTACATGACACAGGATTGAGTACGCTCACTCCTCAATGGCATAATGATTATCTAGTCAAAATATGGGCCGTAGGCGCTTGACAAATTGTTTATGTAAAAAAAAAAAACAATCGTTTCCAATTCGTTTTTGTCCTATCAGCATCAACCATGCATCAACAGTATCCTAGTAGCATACGAAAGGTCGCTCCAAAATCATGCTAAGTACCTTTTCACATTATCCGATCCGATATCGGATGTAGGAAGGATTTCAAAGGCAAAAATCAAAGATGGCCCGTAATGTATAGGATATCGATCCTACATCCGATATCGGATCGAATAATGAGAAACAGCTCTAACTGTGCAGCACAAAAGTAATGTACCTAACCCACCTAAAAAAATACTATCATTTTTTAGATAACCTTTTTAGGGTTCCGTAGTCAACTAGGAACCCTTATAGTTTCGCCATATATGTCTGTCTGTCCGTCCGTCCTCAGTAACCGTTAGCACTAGAAAGCTGAAATTTAGTACCAATATGTATATCAATCATGCCAACAAAGTGCAAAAATAAAAAATGGAAAAAAATGTTTTATTAGGGTACTCCCCCTACATGTAAAGTGGGGGCTGATATTTTTTTTCATTCCAACCCCAATGTGTGATATATTGTTGGATAGGTATTTAAAAATGAATAAGGGTTTACTAAGATCGTTTTTTGATAATATTAATATTTTCGGAAATAATCGCTCCTAAAGGAAAAAAAAGTGCGTCCCCCCCCTCTAACTTTTGAACCATAAGTTTAAAAAATATGAAAAAAATCATAAAAGTAGAACTTTATAAAGACTTTCTAGGAAAATTGTTTTGAACTTGATAGGTTCAGTAGTTTTTGAGAAAAATACGAAAAACTACGGAACCCTACACTGAGCGTGGCCCGACACGCTCTTGGCCGGTTTTTCATTTCAGGCGGCCGCATACCCGCTTTACCAATAAATCGCAACGTTCCGTGAAATGATTTTCATCATCCAATCATAAGACAGTAAAGGCAACTTAAATATGATGATCCTTAAAAAGGCAAAGTCTCTGGCCGGTACACTTGCTGTGGGATCGCATTGCTACACAGGAAACTCGACTCATACATACCACGTTCATCTGACGGCGTCAACGAGAAAGGTTTGTTGTACATTTCCACTCAAATGGATTTCGGCGTAGCGGAATTATGTTTTGGAAACAAGGAGTTGCGTCAGCTAAGGTCGACGTGCCTAGCCTCTGCTCTAACAGCAACACCCTGAACTGGGCAAGCGGACAACATGGACTGCAGGTATGCAATGTTATGGCCAGGTGAACTTATTAACCTTCAATGACGCAAATGGTATCGACGTACCTACCTATACCTTGTACTTTTGGCACTTGAAAAAAGTGTAAACAAACCGGAGCCGTCAAATTTGACAGATCCAGGGATAGTGAACCTTTTAAGGCCAGAAACCTTTTCCTGTAAAATTTAGCTTAAAACCAATATTTCGTAAAAAGTCATAAGTTTTCGTTGGTAAACTTCGGGAGATAAGGGGGGGGGGAGGAATGGTATTTTATTTTTTACATTTTCCTTCATAATTCTTTTTATTTTCCACTACAAAAAAATTATAAAAAATAGTTTTGATATGTAAAATTTGAGCTCTTTCTAACGATACCCCACTTGACCTAGTAACTTGACATTTACAGTTTGCCCCCCTTCCATTTTGGCCATTTTCTATAATTAATATTAATATATTTTTTAAAATAATAGAACAGTTTCAGCTTGTAGAGGTATAAAATGTTCATAACTGTTCCAAATTTCAAATCGATAGCGTAAGTAGTTCTCGAGATATTTAGAAATGTGACAGACATACAGACAGACGGACAGAGCGTAGCCATAAGGGTTCCTTTTGTACCTTTTTGGTACGGAACCCTAAAAAACATAAATATAACAATCATCAACACAAATATCGAACTCTGAACAGATGATGATGATGATGATTGATAACAAGCAATGGCAAATGTTAGACATATAAAATTAAAAATCGCGTAAGTTGTACTACCTTTATATTTTAGTAGAGTTAGTGCGTTTTCACATTATCCGATCCGATATCGGATGTAGGACCGATATCCCATACATTACAGGCGCCATCTTGGATTTTTCAATCGAAATCCTTCCGACATCCAATATCGGATCGGATAATGTGAAACCGGAGTTACACCCAGATTAAAATGCAACCATGAGTTTTAAACCTCTACAAAATTAGGTACTTTTTGGTTGATGATTCCCTGAAGAAAATAATAATATTCATTAAATGTAATGACGATATTTTTATATTCGTGAATGTGTATACGTTTCGTCAAATTAATAGTTATTTGTTATACAAGGGGGCAAAGTTGTATTTTAACGCCGAGTGTGGAATTGAAAAACGAGTAAGTGAAAGGATTCTATAGTTGAACCACGAGCGAAGCGAGTGGTTCGAGAATAGTATCCTGAACTTGCGAGTTTTTTATCACACGAGAAGTAAAATACATTTGCACCCGAGTGTAACACAAAACTTTTCCCCTCACTATAGCGAGGAAACTACAACGCAAAAAATGCGTTTATCACTGCTTCCAGTAGTTCCACAGGTGGTAAATCATCTTTATTACTAGATTCACCTGCATTTATAAATTTTAAAGCAGTTAATTTGACTTTATTCAAGGTCAAATTACTTTACCCACTAGTGGATAAAATGCGTTTTTACCCGCTGGTATTAAAGGACAAAACACGTGTTTCCGAGCTAGTGAGGGGAAAACGAAATTACATGTTAGTGGAATGAAATGGAAAATAGTAGTGAGCTCAATTATTTTTAAATAGAGAAAAAAATTCAGGAACCAAACGTTACCTAATAAACAACCCTCAAATTTGACAGCTCAGGTTTGTTTACACTTTTTTCAAGTGCCAAAAGTACAAGGTATACATAATATCCTAAGGAGAGGGAAATGTTAAGTTCAGTTAGAATCTGTTGTTTTCTCCATTTTATTTCCTAGAGGTTTAATTTAATTAACGGTTCAACATACTTTAATCATCACAGTCGAGTTAGTTAAGTATGGACAAGTTTGTCCACATGATTGTACAGCGTCTTGGTTAAACCGAAACATTTGTGCGCGCGCAAGTCTCCCCGCTACGCTGCGCAGTGACAGATGGCGAGACGGACCGATGTGATTGTACCGACGCTCTTCTGATCTAAACACACAAAAATATACCTGTAATTACTTCCGGACGGTATATAAAAAGATGTTAATTTTAGTCTGTCTACACCTACACTGTTGTTTCTGCGTTTTTTTTTTAAATCGTAAAGAACGCTAGTTACTACAGGTATATTTTACTCTTACTACAGCGGTAACTACATAAGTACTAATACTAAACCCTTCTTTCTGTCCTCAAGTGCTGATTTTCTTGATGAAAATCATGGTAACGTTATGCTTTATTTCACGGTACGTCTAAGTATATATTTTCAGCGCTTAAAGCTTGAAAAGTTACAGATATAAAGACAAAAGTAACTTCTAAGCACACAAGAATATTTAGTAATCCTAGTCTAGCTTAGCTATGGTTAAACGCGTATCTTCAGCGACCATATAAATATCCTTGGGGTTACACCCCGGGATAAATCAGGTGGCAGTCCCGCCGCGACCATTTGCGTCCAAAAGCGGCCGAACGTTTTGTCGTCGCCTGAGTGATCTGGCGGAACCCGCCAATAAAACGCTTGTCTGATTAATTGCGACGCCATTACGAGCCACTCCAGCCGTTTGTCACCGCGCGCGGAACGAACCGGCCATACCACCTCATTTTTCCGACCACACGTAATTGAGTTTTATTGATTGTTATTATTTCGTGAACGCACGCTGAATTTCAATTTTGCTTATAAAACAGGCTATTTGTCTTGGATGTGTAGGTGGCTCTTATTTATTTTACTAAGTTCTTAACGTTGCGTGATATATTTTATTAGTTTTATTCCTACTAAATTGATATTAACAATAAACATTAACCACCTTATTCATAAACGCACTCTAAAGTTATGAATCCGTTAAAATTTGTTTGTCCTTTTCTATCACACCAATACGTCGAAAAAAGACAAACGAACTTTATCGGCTTGATAACTTTATAGTGCGTTTATAAATAAGGAGGTAAATATATAAAGGAAAGATAATAGTTCTAAGCAATTAGTAAGTGGAAATTATTTTTTCCCCTCACTAGCTCGGAAACACGTGTTTTGTCCTTTAATACCAGCGGGTAAAAACGCATTTTATCCACTAGTGGATAAAGTAGTTTGACCTTGAATATAGTCATTTTTTCTGCTTTAAAATTGATAAAAGTGAGTGAATCTAGTGATGACGATGTTTTACCACCTGTGGAACTACTGAAAGCAGTGGTAAATGCGTTTTTTGCGTTGTACTTTCCTCGCTATAGTGAGGGGAAAAGTTTATTTGTGTTACACTCGGGTGCAAATATATTTTACTTCTCGTGTGTTAAAAAATTCGCAAGTTCAGGATTCTATTCTCGAACCACTCGCTTCGCTCGTGATTCAACTATAGAATCCTTACACTTGCTCGTTTTTCAATTCCACACTCGGCGTTAAAATACAACTTGTATAACAAATAACTATTACAATTAGAGAAACAACACTCACCTACTGATCGCCCTGTTCATACTTAATAACAAGTAACTGTAGCGTGCTCGTTTATAAAGCCTTTACAAAATAACTTTCTCTGACCCGTTTGTTACAGAATTAGCAAATTAGTAATTATCAATTCAAGCCATGCATACACTACATTAATACTTCTGACTTCTGAGAGGACATTGATTCCAATTTAAATAATTACATTTCCCGGTAGTAAGGACCTACACAGAAATCGCGTGATTTATTATAAAATGATAATGAACGACTGCCTCAGTACACCTGTTTGTCTGTCTCGTTAGCATAAGTCCTGACTCCACAACAGTCTACTCTAATATTGCTACTCCAAACACTTTCAACTATTCTCGAGCTAGTATTAAATGAGCTGGTAACCACATAGTTGCTACGTATACTAAGATCGCAGATTCTCTGGATGTCTCGAGAGTAAGAAATGGAAACGCTTGCCAGCGTACCATCTTCCTTTTAAATGACTATTTCTAAGCCATACTGCAAAGGTATAAGGTACACTGAAGTACAGTTGTCGTGTTGGTGGCGTACAATGTACAATTAGGTGCGCAAGCGGCTGCATCGAGGCGGCGGCGCGCGGTTCGCTACGAGCCAGTGGAGCAGGGCGCTGCCGGTGCCAGGGACCTATTCGGATACGGTGCCGTACAACAGGCTTCTCGTTAGACTTGTAAACATTGCCATGTGGCGGGCTCGTTGACTGCGGACTGACATTGTTGTACAATTAGGTGTATCGAGGCGACGGCGCGCGGTTCGCTGCGACCCAGTGGAGCTCGGCGCTGCCGCTGCCAGGGCGCAGGGGCTTATTCAGAATATTCGAATTAACGTACTAGAATAAGTTTAGAAATCTAGAAAAACTTTAGAAGATTTTTAATTTAGATTTACGAGCGATTCACCTGTAATACCGCGCAAACTTGCTTTTAAATAATCTAAAGGTGGTGGTAGTGGGATTCAACGCGGCTACCGGGGTACCTATACATACACACTTATCGACAAGAGGTCATTTTCAGTGCTATGTCTGTAGAACAATGTCTGTGCATGTCACAGACATTACGGCGATTTCTGCCAGTCAACAAAGAATCCAACAGAAATGTGCCTAGAAACACTCAATAGTGCCCTTTTCTTACCATCACACATTTTAACCACTATTAAAAAAAAACAATGCTATAAATTTAGATACCTCTCTTCATTTCAAAGTAACTGCTGCATTCTAGTTGCATTACAGTGTATGACTAAATCTTCTAACTACTACTAACTACTACTACTAAATTAAAAATTCTTCCGTTACCAACATTATACATTTATGAAACATGTCTTTTTGTGAAAACTCATATCAGTCAATATAAAATCATGAAATCTAACCCTAGGTCAACATCTAAATTCCATGGACTCAATATCAGTTATCCAGTCCACAACTCAGTTCATTTTGAAAAATCGATTCTTTTCATGTCTGTCAAAATCTTTAACCACTTGCCAAATGATTTAAAATCCATAGATTGTCAAGGTTTCAAAACCAAATTATTTAAGTGGTGTTTACAAAAAATGTTCTACTCAGTTGGTGAACACTTTGTATCCACTAATATGTAATATTTTTTTTATTATTATTATTGTATCCTATTGTAATTACTTTTTTTGACATTATGAAAATTCTATATGAGCCACTTTTCTGTATGCATGACATTTACCTATCATTATTATGTTCTTTACAATTTTTATTTTCTTATTATGTATTTCAAATCTGACATTGCGATATCTACTTTCATTTTTAATTGGTTTAATGACATGCATATCGAGAGTCAAGAGTATTGTACGCCAAATTCTGGCAGATTGTGATGTTACAAAATACTAACCCTATCATCATTTATAACCACTCACATTCGAACAATAAATTGAATTGAATTGAATTGAATTGACTTTGATGTCGCCGCGCGCTGGCACTGGCAGGCGATGAGACGCTGCGGCTACCAACTGACATTGGGCGTCTTGGCATCTCGGCCGACATTCGATCGCGTTGTTTTGCTTGGCGACGATCTGTGCGCTAGGAGTATTATTTGAATTATTTCTAAATGCTATGGCCTATGAAGCTGACAAAGTAGCTTATTAGGGAGGTCTAAAATACATTTCTGATTAATTGATCGGTGAATTAAATCACTCCAAATCGAAAGCTCAAGATTAAGCTCAGATTTGTACCTGTTGGGACTATACTATATACATTATACATACCTGCTATCTTTTGTACACAGTTTGTCAATAAAGTGTTTCTATTCTATTCTATTCTATTCTATTCTATTCTATTCTATTCTATTCTATTCTATTCTATTCTATTCTATTCTATTCTATTCTATTCTATTCTATTCTATTCTATTCTATTCTATTCTATTCTATTCTATTCTATTCTATTCTATTCTATTCTATTCTATTCTATTCTATTCTATTCTATTCTATTCTATTCTATTCTATTCTATTCTATTCTATTCTATTCTATTCTATTCTATTCTATTCTATTCTATTCTATTCTATTCTATTCTATTCTATTCTATTCTATTCTATTCTATTCTATTCTATTCTATTCTATTCTATTCTATTCTATTCTATTCTATTCTATTCTATTCTATTCTATTCTATTCTATTCTATTCTATTCTATTCTATTCTATTCTATTCTATTCTATTCTATTCTATTCCTATTATATTCTATTCTATTCTATTCTATTCTATTCTATTGAATTATTGATCCAAGATATCGATACAGACAGAGGGAGCAAATCGATCCTATTCTTAGTTCATTACGTGCAAACAGACAGACGGAAAAAAAGTCGCAACATAAGGGTTTTTTCTATTGGTTCTTGGGGTTCTCTTTGTACAGTGACTGAATTTATTGATAAATTCGCCATGCACTTTTGCATCTCACTGTACCTTTCTAAAGCAGAACTCTAAAAAGAATAAAGTGTACGGAGGGATTTGCCTAGATACTTGATGCTTGACGGTGGAATTGCGAGACCAGTTCAGAATTGAAAACTTGTTAAAAGTTTGCATCAGTTTTGATACGACTTTGACAATCGTCTTAGTGTTATCGTGAGTCATGGACTTAATATAGTTATTACATGAATTTTAAATAATCTAACGTAATAACTTACTATCAGGTGTGATCGTGGTCAAACGTCTACCTATTCATACTAAAAAAAACCGGCCAAGAGCGTGTCGGGCCACGCTCAGTGTAGGGTTCCGTAGTTTTTCGTATTTTTCTCAAAAACTACTGAACCTATCAAGTTCAAAACAATTTTCCTAGAAAGTCTTTATAAAGTTCTACTTTTGTGATTTTTTTCATATTTTTGAAACATATGGTTCAAGAGTTAGAGGGGGGGGGGGGGGACGCACTTTTTTTTCCTTTAGGAGCGATTATTTCCGAAAATATTAATATTATCAAAAAACGATCTCAGTAAACCCTTATTCATTTTTAAATACCTATCCAACAATATATCACACGTTGGGCTTGGAATTAAAAAAAATATCAGCCCCCACTTTACATGTAAGGGGGGTACCCTAATAAAATTTTTTTTTCCATTTTTTATTTTTGCACTTTGTTGGCGTGATTGATATACATATTGGTACCAAATTTCAGCTTTCTAGTGCTTACGGTTACTGAGATTATCCGCGGACGGACGGACGGACGGACGGACGGACGGACGGACGGACGGACAGACAGACATGGCGAAACTATAAGGGTTCCTAGTTGACTACGGAACCCTAAAAAGAACCAATATGGACTATTCGTCTGAAATAAACGAATACAATACAATACAATATTATTCGTATTTGATTATTATTCATATTTGTTAGCAATCTTATTACGAGCTTATTGTAAAAATAAAACTGAAAAAACGTAAGTCCACTCGACTAGATCTGTGCGAATGTTAATCAACGCCGTGCGGTGTAAAAAAAACCAACGAAATTTGATTCATCTACTGCTAATACTCAATACAATTACTGTTCTTTAGTGTTTTTCTCACGTTTTTCTTATTTATGTAGATGTGACAGATCCTCGTAGAATAGGTCCGTCGTGGCTTGTTACGACTACATGGAGCGCACTTGAACGCAAGAACGCTACAGCGCACCATTTCGCTGGCAGCCGCGTGCGCCGGCGCCGGTTCGTTATGTCAACAGTTATGACACACTTATCAACACTAGCTGTATCTGTTTTTAGGGTTCCGTAGTCAACTAGGAACCCTTATAGTTTCGCCATGTCTGTCTGTCTGTCCGTCCGTCCGTCCGTCCGTCCGCGGATAATCTCAGCAACCGTTAGCACTAGAAAGCTGAAATTTGGTACCAATATGTATATCAATTACGCTGACAAAGTGCAAAAATAAAAAATGGAAAAAAATGTTTTATTAGGGAACCCCCCATACATGTAAAGTGGGGGCTGATTTTTTTTTTATTCGAACCCCAACGTGTGATATATTGTTAGATAGGTATTTAAAAATGAATAAGGGTTTACTAAGATCGTTTTTTGATAATATTAATATATTCGGAAATAATCGCTCCTAAAGGAAAAAAAAGTGCGTCCCCCCCCCTCTAACTTTTGAACCACATGTTTAAAAAATATGAAAAAAATCACAAAAGTAGAACTTTATAAAGACTTTCTAGAAAATTTATTTTGAACTTGATAGGTTCAGTAGTTTTTGAGAAAAATACGGAACCCTACACTGAGCGTGGCCCGACCGATAAAAGAAAACTAGCGCCAGCTTTCATTTATTTACGATAAATCAGGCTCTTACAAATGTTAACTACTAATTTTATATCAATTTCTAGAGGTAAATGCCCTTTTTGAATGATAATAAACGAGCTTTTGAGACTGCCATTAATTAATGTAGCAATCGCAATTTCAATTATATCGTCCCAGTGTGCAAAGGGCCTAAATTGACAATTTTGCTTGAAGAAACCTCATTTTTGACACTGGCATATCCGATTCATATCCTTTCTAGGGGTGCGCCAAAGTTCATATAAAATTGGTATATAGATTATCGGTAGTCCGAAAATGTTTCTCATACAATTTTACATTATAATGATCATTATTTATAACAATTTTATGTTAAGGCTGCTTTCAAAAAAAACGTCAAAAGAATGTAAAATTGATAGTTTTAGTCGGTGAAATACTACACTTTCCGTTATCCAATAGATTTATTTAATTCAAGTTCCAGTTAGAGCATTTTATTATCTTGATTTTTATAAGACTGGATTTTTGAAAACTAATTTACTAAATTAATTATGAATTTTTCTCTAATGCACGTTTAGAAAAACGCACGTATAGAGCTGAATCAGTCGATCTTATTTGTAAAATTTGGACAATTTTGAATATAATATCGGGTAAATTTATAATTCGTATATCCTGTACCACAATCATTTCAGACTAGATTTTTATTTTAAGTTTTTGAAAAAGAGTAAACTAGCCTAAGGCGAATTCAATTTTTTTCAGAAATTACCTAAAATTAAGTGACAATTTCTTTGAAAATCTACATCACATCGAAGTAAGTTTTGTACTTGATTAATCAGCAACGTTTACTTAAATTGCTGTTATGTCTTAGTGATTATAAATTGCTATTATTGATTTTTGCCAATTTTTTGAAAACGAGCCTTCACCGGTACAATTATTACCACTTTTGGACATTTTCTCATATTTTGTTAGACCAAGTAGAAAAAGTCCTATAATGTGATATATATTTATAAACTACTCGCAAAGCGCCTTTAATTTGATACCACACACGGTATGATCGAGCGCTCGGTTGCGATTTCACTATTTTTAACACGAAAGCCCTCTCGAATGACTTATGTTCATAATGTCATTCATCATAAATACATTTTATACTAATGTTAATGTTTATATACTTATTGATCATAATGTTTGCGAGTAATATAATTTATCGTTATATGTATGTCTTTCCCATCACGGAACAATGCTGTTCCGGACCTTTGGGAGGCGTGCGCGGGGCCGAAGCCAACGCGTAGAGGCCCTTTCGACACTTTAATGAAATGTAAGGGGTACACCGAGCGGATGTTGCCCTTGCCCGTATCATGGGACACACGCAGAGGCAGCACCCGCCATCGTTATATTATTGTTAACAGATCAGAAATCATAGTTAGGTGCGACGACGAGCGTAGCGAGGAGGAGCGTGTTAGGTTGACTGTGAGCAAACCAGAAACGACTTTTTAATGTAAATTGTGTATGTCACTGTAAAAGCTCCATGCACGCTTCTATAAATGGCACAAGTTTTTCATAGAACTTCCCCAAAACTTTTTAAATAATTTTATGATGAATGGTTTTTATAGAATTTATGATTAAAAATTAAACACAAAATTATGAATGTTATTAAATATTTGTATAGAATTTATGATTAAAAATTTTCGGCTAATTGATTATTATGAACAGTGATAGTAGTACTATTGATAATAATGAAACAAAATTATGATAAGTAAAATTATGAGGAATGATCATTCGGAGCACAAATCGATATAAAAAATAATTTTATAACAAATAATTTTATATAACATAAAACAAAAAAATAAAATAGAACAGATAAGCAAATAGTAAAGTCATATAAAAGTATGTTGCTGAACAATTTACCTAATTTCTGAATTGACATAAATGTAGTTAAAATGTAAGTATATTATTATAATACTAACTTTGAAACTGTAATGTAATGCATGATCTCAATTAGACCTAACTCAATTAGAATCTAAATAATAATAGATTAAGAGTTTTGTTTGTAAAATTCTATAAAAAATAAACAGTTTAATTTTTTTTTTTTTATATAAGCCCTTTCTAGAGCTAATGTCGAACTGCCTTTAAGTTCGAATCAAGCTGTACTATTTTTTGCAGCGTCACGTAAGCAGGTACATGAAGGCATCTACATTGAAATTTGTAAGTAGGCACTGAAAATGGTCTGGTATTTTCCAAGCTTTTTGGCAGCTAGCTGCGCGTGGGCGGTAGTCAGCGGCGCGTAGCGGCGCCGGCGTAGCGCGCCGTAGCTCGTAGCCGTAGACCGCCGCTTCACCGCCTTTCGGAAAACTAGCGTTTGGTTTCAAGCTGGGTTGAATACGTAGCTATTGAGTACTCATTCTTAACGTACTTCGCGAGATGTACCTACAACGGCAGTTAGTTACAGGTAGTTAGGTGAATAATTCGATTAAAACATAACTTCGCGAATTTGGATTAATTTTAAAAGTGTTTAATCAGTAGAAATGAGCCTCTGTTGTTTATTGCAAAAATAATTTAAACTTTTTGGTGCCTGTCAGTTTTGTACAAAAACGTGCCTTTAGCATAAAGCTTTATAATTACAACATAGTTATATGTACATAGTACCTACGTTCAAGAAACGAGATTTACATCTCAAAAATGGTACTATGAGCTGCAAAAGTGCATGGAGAAATTATGAATGAATTCATTGATAAATTCGCCATCCACTTTTTCAGCTGATAGTACAGTCTCATAACTTTAATTCGATGGTCTTTCATACAGTGCAGTCTTTCAATAAGCTGCAAATAGTATGAGCAGCCTATGTATTATATATTTAGTTAGTGCTTGGTATTAGACTCATAACAGCGCGCCGCCGGGCGGCGAACATGAAAGCGGTTTCGAGAAGCGCTCGCTCCCTTCTCCGTACGTGTATTATATTAATACTGAACTCTTGACAATTTTAGACTCATTCTTATAACTTTGTCCCCGTTCATTCCTTGAATAGTATCACTTTGAAAGTCTTTGTTACGTTTTTAGATTCAAACCACTTAGTTTGAGCAGAATATAAGTAATAGAGATAGTGCCAAGAGTGGCACTGAAACTTAGTAGTTCCTGTGCTCTGCCTACCCCTTTATGGGATACAGGCGTGATTATATGTATGTGTATGTGTGTAGAAGTAATAGAACACTTTTTAATATCGAAATTCATCATGACACGCAAATGCATATTTGTAATAGTACTAGATAGTATCTGCAATTAGGTTTTCTCCACATTCAAATTAGGTAAACGTCCTAGCATGCACTCATCACAAGTCACATTTAAATTTTATTAAGCTATTGGCTACGTGCACGACAATTACGCCCACTACCATGTGAACTTGAAGTGGAAAATGTCAAAAAATGACATGTAAACAAACATATATATTTTAACGATTTTTCGTTAATTTTAAATAAATTGAATAACAAGAGCCACTATTTCAAGTGTAATTTAGGTAGATAGATTATAAAGACATGGATATAATAATAAAAATCAGTTTCCAAAGCATTACTCACGGTATAAACTTCCAACTCCAGACCACAGAAAGAGGCAATAAATTGGTGCTGGCAGGGCATATAAGGAATCTTGAAGAACATAGGAGTAATGGTAGAAGTTCTACGAGCTAGTGATATGGTATTCGCTAAACCTCCGTCCCGTTAATACCATATAAAACAAGTCTAAACGTAAGTACCTAGTCATGTCCGCGGCCGCAGAAATATCCGACACGGGCCTATTCCCAGGCTAGGCCTGACCTGAATCTTTAAGCATAATCTTTTACGGTAGGAAAAATACTAACAGCGTACTGAACAATATTAGGTAAACAAAGCTCAAATATAATTTATTATAATGTTTTGTTTTGACATGTCACTTACGTTTTCTTTTCACGGTAGCTATCCATTTAGTTCTTTGATCCAATTTCCAGTGTGCTCTAAGAAACGCATAGAACGTGCAACGACTATTTATGCCATTATTTTTACAATTAACAACGAAACAACATTGGTGCTCCATATCAAACATTACACATTGTATTATATTTTATGAGTTTTGATAGATGACAAACCACAATCAGTGTCGATTTTGACCACCGCAAGCACTGCGATCGCTTTGCTTACCCCCTCCATGCACTTCGCACGAAGCCAATAGAAGTACCTACAACAAGGAATTTGTTATTGAGATTGGGGGTTGACATCGAGTATTGGGACGTTACATACTAATGACAATTTCGGGAGCCATAAGACAGTGTCTAGACAATAAGGAAGTTCGCTCAGGCAGTAATGACTGACATGTTTAAGCTGAACAGTTTAAACGCTCAGCAGACAGACAGACGGCCCAACAAACAACTAATGATCCAATTATCGCTCGGATAACTCGCGGTTCTTCATTAAGCCGGCTAATTAAAGATTCGATAAGATCGTTGTCTCTACGCCCTTTGTTCGTGTTACAATCTAAATTATATCCAACCCGATTGAAGTACGCTTCAAAATCCAATCACGCATGAAAAGACGCACTTTTTCAGAAGACACTCACTTAGCTTCACACAGGTTTCAACTGTAGCAGGCTGGTTTTACAGATGGTTTTGGATTGTGTGTGATGTGTTGAGGCGTAGGGTAGGCGGTGCGATTACCGCGCGCGGCGGCGCGCGACGGCCGCCGCTGAGATCACAGGCGCATGGTCGGCGGGAAGCACCCACTGTATTTATAGTCAACCAGCGCTGCATCACCCCTGCACTCGACTATCCACTGCCACACGCTATCCATCGCTGCTTCCACACGCAACTCTAACTCAGCCCTTTCGTCAGACGCTGACATGGATTTGTAAAGGATGTTTGTAAAAACCTCCAGGTGGTTGCTTGGTTATGGAATGGTGGGTTGCGCCGTAAGTTTACAGCGCCGATAAACATTGATGGTGAGCATTGATAGTTTACGATGTTCAGTCGCTGTTGACATTCGATTATCTTCAAAGTTAGTTCACGAGATGGCTTCGATGGTGGCCTAAGAGTATGTTGTTTTGCGTTCCTGAAATTCTAAAGGATAAGTAAAATTGTGTAGGTAATAAGTAAATATGAAACATAAAATATTATCTCGTTTTGTAAAAATCGAGTGATAAAACCGAAATGAAAGACTCTTTCTTAGATGTCTATTAAAATCTTAACGCCTAATAAGAATCTTAACCCTTAAATGCACGGTGATGTATATATGCATCATATATTTGATGGCCCATGGCTCGATATGTAGCTATCCAAAATCACATTTATTGCTTAATTATTATTCATTAAACTGAAATAAATGTCATATACAAAGAAAAAATGACCAAGGCCTCCAAGTGTCCAAAGCTGGATCGAACTAGTTTCGGTTCTATCTCAGAGATGGCCGGGGGCGCCTTAGCCTTCGGTAATTGTGTCATATACTTGAAAATTTCGACCCTTGCCACCCTGACCGAATGGCCGAGTGGTTGAGGCATCCGTCGCGATAACGGAGGACGCTGGTTCGAATCCAGCTTTGGACACTTGGAGGCCTTGGTCATTTTTTCTTTGTATATGACATTTATTTCAGTTTATAGTTAAAATAGTAGTGTGTCTACTAAAAATACAAATTAAATTATTTTCTATAAGGATAATTTAATTTGTTCTAAGTATTATTCATTATTTAATATTATTTAATATACAATTAAATAAATTAAATAATACAATATAATGATTTACTATTTATTATTTAAGGATTAAGATGAAATGGCGGAAAAGTGTGAAAAAACAGGACGATGGCGATTTTTAGTATGTGATTTAGGCTGATTTTTTCGGAGTTAGTAATTAGTTTATGTTTAAACATTTTATCATAAAGGTTTCACAAATAGTGTACCTTTTTAATAGTAGTAATTTTTTTTTAATAAAACTTACCAATTACGATATATTTATATAAATAAGATTTGGCCTATTTAACTTCTAACGATTCAGTATAAAAATCGATCTTAATTTTTTTTATTATTTTTCCCAGAGTCAGAAAACCATTGTCTATCACATATATTAATATCTCGTTAAAAGAAAAATTCATGCATTTAAGGGTAAAAATTAAACCTTAAAATATAAAAAACCGGCCAAGAGCGTGTCGGGCCACGCTCAGTGTAGGGTTCCGTAGTTTTCCGTATTTTTCTCAAAAACTACTGAACCTATAAAGTTCAAAACAATTTTCCTAGAAAGTCTTTATAAAGTTCTACTTTTGTGATTTTTTTCATATTTTTTAAACATATGGTTCAAAAGTTAGAGGGGGGGGGGCGCACTTTTTTTTCCTTTAGGAGCGATTATTTCCGAAAATATTAATATTATCAAAAAACGATCTTAGTAAACTCTTATTCATTTTTAAATACCTATCCAACAATATATCACACGTTGGGGTTGGAATGAAAAAAAATATCAGCCCCCACTTTACATGTAGGGGGGGTACCCTAATAATACATTTTTTTCCATTTTTTATTTTTGCACTTTGTTGGCGTGATTGATATACATATTGGTACCAAATTTCAGCTTTCTAGTGCTTACGGTTACTGAGATTATCCGCGGACGGACGGACGGACGGACAGACAGACATGGCGAAACTATAAGGGTTCCTAGTTGACTACGGAACCCTAAAAAGGTATTCTATCCGATCGATTAAACTCCTAAGCAAAATAAACACCCTTTCATAATGTGTTCCGTTATACACTGTGTTTCCGGTATCACTCAAAACCTCAGACACCCCAACTGATTTTTATTTTTTTAAACGTATCTAGAATATTCATTTTTTAATTTGATGATTATTTTTTTTTTTAAATTGAATATTTAATTTTCTGTGCAGCTCTACTCGACTTTTAACTCTACACTCAATAAAATAATTGCTAGCTACCATCGTAAACCTTAAAACTGATTAATTGTGTACGTTACTGCAACGACATAAGGTTTACCAATAGACAGCTATGTCACTGTAAAGCACGTTAAACTGTGTCACAGTAAACTTCAAATTGGACAGGTGACGCAGTAAGCAAATTTAAACCTAACGTTCAAAATGACAAGGTTGTAATTAGGTAAGAGTTCAATTTGTTATGACTTATGATAAACTTTAAAATTAAAGTGACGCACAACGTCAAACTCGTAGCGGAAAAAATAATCGTCCAAGTAACCAGCCAGTATTAATACCCCTAAATACTGAAAAAGGTCCTTACAACCTCTAGCAATATGATATGCACAATGTTGTATTACGAATTTGTAGAATGGGCACGTAAACAATAACTAATAATACAAATTAAAACAAAAAATATTACCCCCATCAAGATATAGCTCAATCGATTCTACTCTCGATTCTGAACAAACGGTTTTCAGGTTTTTAGTGTTAAGTGAAACACGGTGTATTATCGAAGTCCAAGCGATTGTGACGTCGCTTGGGACCCGGCCTATAGCTGGAATATATGTAAGAATTACAAAGTTTTCCGGAAATTTGGAACCACTTGCAAATCTTGTCATACAAAAGCCAACCATATAAATAAAATATGTAGCTACTTAATAATAACAAATCGACTGAAACCAAATAAACACCATAGTCGGCATCTATCGGAGCTAGGACACTTCACATTAATAGTCGCGCTCCGCGGCGCGCGACGCGACGAACAATCCTGTCGCGGCGACGTATCACGCAGCTCTCTCTTTCTCACGCGACGACACTTGACACTCGGAAACGACGTATCACGCAGCTGTCCCTTTCACGCGCGACAGGCGACACTTGACACGCACTTGCGACACGCGGGGACGGATGTGATATGTGAGGAGGGTATTTTAGTTTTGAAGGAAAAAGTCCGTTTATGAAGGAAGGAAATACTCCTAAGTAAGTATGATGTTGATGAGTCTTGATACATTAATGTAGGTAATTTAATAGATAATTTAGGTGTTTGTATGTAACAAAGTTACATAAGTAAGGTCGCAACTACACTATTGCCTATTTTATTGAGTAACACCACATATTTATGCAATCAACGCCAAAAAAGGGAGCTCTGTGAAAACAGCAGTGCAGCGCTGATTTTCATGCAAGGTTGTTTTCATTTTAGTCTTATATACTTTAAATAATCTTTTCCATATCGTATATTATGTAAATAACAGAGCAACTTTTCACTTATTAGTCAATGGCAGTCGCCCCCTAATGTAAACCGACACTAGATAAAAGGCGACAGTTGACAAAGAATAATTATTTCCAGCTGTTAAGTATTGTAATAAGTAATAACAAGTAGGTACATGGACTTTAGACAGCTCAGTTGTTCAATTTTTAGCTTTAATTGATTGAAATACAGGATATTATAGAAGTACAATATCCCTCATAGAGTTATTATCCTACCTAAACTTTTCAGATAAGAGACGGGTTTTCATGTCAACCACGCCGCACAGATATGCTCTTACACTTTAATTCCTCGTGTACCTACGAATATTATACATTTGCCAAAGAATTATGTACTTAATACTTGGGTATTCAAATCGTTGTGTTGTTCATTTATTTACTCGTAAAATACTTTCTAAATTCGAATTGCCACAGCGTTTGATGTAACGTGTTTCGTATAACTTAGAGGGAAGAATTTTATTGCGCATATTTCAGACTGTCTTCGTCAAAAAAAGCGTCTTCGTTAAGTAAGTAAGTAAATTTATTAGGTATGTAGTGCTATAATCTTTAGTTACTCGATTTACTTAAACACAAGAACAAACAGAATCTGATTTAAAAACAATAAACGCACAACAGAAAGTTAATGATCGATTTCCAGATACGGACCGATAATCGAGCTAAAACAATACATTCGCAATAAAACGTGCATTTTCGAAAAATATCACATTAAAGCTATAAATGCGTATAGAAAAGATAAAGTGGTGGAACAATGGGGGCGGAGGGGGGACAATCGCGCATAATCCACGGCCTGCGCGCGAACAATGGGGGTGGTTGCGCGCGCGCGGCGCCGCGCCGGCGAGATTGAGGAACGAGCCTGTTATTGATATTTTATTTGCGTTCCGGTGGGATTTCGGGGGCCCCGCTCTGGGAACGTTTCAGCCTCATTATTTGCCAGTTATGTTCTTTGTTTCCTCACAGCTACAAAAAATTCGATATATCGATTATGTAATTCGCTCTACCTACCTACATAGTTAATAGGTACTACAATTTGCTCCTATCCTATGGAGAAAATCATCGCTGTCTATTTATTTCCATATACATTTAAAAGTTAGTTTTAGATAGTAACAAAAAATCACAAAACGTTACTCCTTCGCGACAAAATGTGGGTAGGCACTTTTATTGATTTGTGTTAGAAGTGGGTACTCCGACACAATTACATAGATTTCATCCTCAGTAGGTAAAGGTTTTCCATAATGAAATAATCTCAAAACTTAGACTCAAAGCGTAAAAAAACATTGTAGTACGAAAAAAAAAGGTAATATACGACCGAACAAAAAAAAATTAATGCATCCGAATCATGCGTACTAAACGTGGGAACCACAGTGTTTGAAACGTCGGTACCTAATTATCTATGTGTTTTATAAATATTCATCAAATAACGCAGTAAGTGAGTACGTACAACTTTATTGGAGGATCTTCACAAACCTACCTAGCCCAGCAGTACCTTAAAATGTGTATTTTTCTACGAATGACAAACAATAGACATTATGTAAAGAGTTTCAACCGTTACGCTACTTATGTTTTACCAAAGACCTGCTACTAATGTTCATTACGTTCGGAACCAAACGCTCGCCCTCGCTCCGAGCTCATATCTAACTCCGTTATGTTAATGCGCAGTTAACCTCGATACCACACGTTTTCCTCCCGCGGCACACATGACTCGCATAAACCGTAATAATTACCGACAAAAACTCCTCAAACGGCTCCCGAAATCCTGTTAATTACCCCAAATATGTCATCTATGTGTACAAAGATGGCGGCTCCGTGTGCGCGGGCGCACAACAAATTGCTGCGCGCAAATGATGCGCGTAGACAAACGCGCCGACGAATCGAACGCGGTGCTACTGTGCTTTGTGTGCAGCCAGAAGGTGCAGTCGCCGTGAGATATATCGGAGCTACCGTGGTTTTTAAAAATCCGATCCGATATCGGATGTCGGACCGATATCCCATGTATTTAATACGCCGCCATCTTTGATTTTTTCCTTTGAAATCCTTCCTACATCCGATATCGGATCGGATAATGTGAAAACGCACTCATAGGTAGGACTTACATATATATGGTATCTACCCAGACAACTTTGGGTACCTACTAATTGACAGTTTTTTTGACAGTAGTTTATGGTAGAAAACACAGAGAACGATTGTCGATGTCGATTGAAGAACGTGCATTATATTGGAAATTGGAAGTATCATCGCAAGATAGACATTTTTAAGATCGTATTGATGTTCCTAACCAAATTAATTTTCCAAATTCTATATCTAATTTAAAATAAAATGTACCTATGTACAACTAACTATCATACTACAACAAGTTAATTTGTTTTATGTAATGTTTGGTTTTGATAAGACCAGCCGCTGTTTTCGTCGCCTTGTTAGGCACCTACGTAATGTTGTTTAAAGGTGGAAGAAGATATATTATTTTCATCACATTTGCTGTTTAAAGGTAACATTACGTCTAAGTGTACTGAAGCATAATGTACTATTTTATTCCCAAGGGAATAATGGATTTAGTTTTAAAAAATAATACAATCCGTACATACTTCAGGCAAAGGATCTGCCAAGGATTTTTATTGCACAACCAAAATTTGACTATTAAGCTATAAAATATATTATACGGTATGAAAAATGCATTTTATTTATGTTTCACAACTATTTCATTGTGTTTTGCATTTATTTCGTAAATTTAACTCAGACAAATTGTTATAATTTACAATCAATATGCTCTCTACTCGCGCTTGACCGCGTGCGTAAGCGAGGCACCCACCGTTGCCTAGCAACGGAGAGTACCTACAACAGATCAAAATATTTAAATGAATGAAAAATTAAGTAAAATTTTAGTTTAATTATATGATTTATATGGATTCCCTCTTTGTGGCATAACTTTATTTGTCCGAAACGCTTTTTTCATAACAGATTTGGCATAATCGATTTTTGGCGAATGTTAATGTAGCATAAACATTGTTTGGTATAATTCACGATATTTCGAATATTATTTTGTCCGAAAATATATTGACCTACTATTATTGAGGCCGAGTGTTATTAGGAAGAAATTGGATGAGCATAAATATTTTTGGCATACATCCCATTATCCGAAACTTATTTCGCATACATTTTTCGTTAAGCAGAAACGCTCTTTTAGGGAAAAATGGTTACACTAGGTTAGAATTGCGAACTCTACAGATACTCACTGCTCCAGAAAAGTGGGTTAGGTTAGGTTAAAGCTGCGACTATTACAGAAAAGCTCCGCTAGGGAAAAGTGGGTTAGGTTAGGTTAGAACTGCGACCACAACAAACACGAAAATGGGTTAGGTTAGGTTAGAACTGCGACCTCAACAGAAAAGCACCGCTAGGGATACATGGGTTAGGTTAAGTTAGAACTGCGACCACAACAGAAAAGCACCACTAGGGAAAAGTGGGTTAGGTTAGGTTAGAACTGCGACCACAACAGAAAATTACCGCTAGGAAAAAGTGGGTTAGGTTAGGTTACAACTGCGACCACAACAAAAACGCACTGCTAGGTAAAAGTGAAACCCACCCACCAAAATAAATTCGGCAAAACAATAAATCGGAACACTACTAAGTTTATGCTCATAAAATTTATGCGTAAAAATGATTCGGAGCACCAAATTTATGTACAAAGAATATTCGGACAAATCACAATCTGCCTAAACAGATTATGCTAAACTTGACTATGCCATAGCAGTTTATGCACAAAGCCAATTATGACTAAATCGATTATGCACAATAGAATTATTCATAAAAAAATTATGCCACAACAGGGTGAACCGATTTATATGCTTTTTTGAACGTTGTATTTAATGTATATGCGGTATTTTCGTGTTTGTTTTCGTTCAAAAAGTGTTTGTTATCAAAAACAATGGATTTAATATGAATAATCTGATGTAGATCAAGATACACTACTGGTCGCAATGCCGCCGGTTGAAGGTTTTGCCTTATGACTGTTTCCTCTGTATTTTTCTCTCAGATGTGATGAAAAACATTGTGTGTAACTCAGGAGGTAAGGACATTAAAGACTTGTGTCTATTATTCACTCCTGCCTGCGGCAGTCGAGAATACCTAATAACAAGCGTCTTTAATGTCCCCCTTACCTCCCTTGTTGCACAATGTACCTACTATTGTTTTCTGATGGCATGTGTTCAGCAAAATTTGGTAGGTAATGTACAAGTAGGTTACATAGTTACGTAGGTAGGAGCACGTAATGGTGTACCTACATATTATTACCCACATATTTATTTAGATAAGTTATGCATTATGGAAATACTTAATGAGGCTTATTTACTACAGCATCACCTATTAATAATCGGATTGAGGCTGCCGTTAAACTGAAACAAATATACATATTTAGCAACAAATCTCGTGCGCATACCCACGGAAGTGGAACTAACTACCCTCTGTTGCGAGTCAGTAAACGGCTAACGAACATACATTATCAATTACAAGAGTACACGGATCCGGCACATAACATGCTCCTACATCATACCATTCATACCCCGTCCATACACGTCCCTGCAGTCGTCTCGCTCGCCGCCCGAGCGCAGCCGACCGAACGGGGAAACAGACATTCTACAACGCCACCGCGCCACGCCGACGCCTCTAAACCCTGCACGCAGGGTCGAAGCTGCCGCGGCTCGAGATGGAGATGCATCAACACGCTTCAAATAGAACGCGACACGGAAAAAGGAAAGCGTTCGAAATGAAGCGCGGCGATTGGGCGACGCGCGCCAATGGCGGCGACGGGCGGGGCCGGCGCGCATGCGCGGCGGCGGCGGCGGCGGCGGGCGGCGGCGCGCGCGCACACGTCCCGCTCGCGCGCCGCCCGGCGGACGCCCGCGTGTGCTGAGTGCAGTGAGTGATCATGCTCGGCGGCATGGACGGCAAGGAGTACGGCGCGCTGCACGCCGCAGCCGCCGCCGCCTCCTACGCCATGGACTCGGGGACCTCTTTCGCCCGAGACAACCTCGACCACACACTAGGTAATTCCCGCCAACATCTTACTGCCTAACACCAACATAATATGGCTAAAATGTCATTTAACATCGGCTCTAGATGTCTACATTAGTATACGAAAGTATCTAAAATGTACCTTTCCAATCCTATTGCCAGTTCTAAGATTAACTAAACTACTTTACCGCAGCAGAACCGGCCTCTTAAGTGTTTAGATGAGACTTTTTAAACTGTTATTTCTCTGGATGCCAAGCGACGTTATTTGTTCCCAGTAATATAAACCAATTATTAACTACATAGGTAATAATCACAATGAGTTTCCTTCCATGTTAATTAGTTCACTCGTTTCATTAGAGTTGCGGTCACGTACCTATCTGATTCTGACTTGAAATGCCCCAAAAATAAGTTTTCAAAATCTCGAATGTTCATGGTAATTCTCGTGGAAAGTTCTCATCATTGTGTTTTCATTGTCAAGCTTTAGGATCAATATCTGTGGCATTTGATGAGTTGATAATCAACGCCAGGGTGTAACTCAAACATTAGATGAAGCTATCTTCAACTGTTGATGGTCTGAATGTAATGAAAAATTACAGTAATTTACGTCTTGTTCTGCAACTTTTACATTGCGAGTTCTAACTATAAATTGCACATGTCAACTGGCGTGGAGCTTATTTTAACCGGCGTAATATAATAGAAGTCACGATTTTATTTTTACTGAAGTTTTCTAATGTCAAAAGTACCTATAGACTTTAATGCTTAATGATAGATTAGTATATTAGGTTTGTGTTAATGCTAACTATTTAATTAAACAAGTTGAAGTCAAAACAATATTGCGTTTTTTCTACTTATGTAAGTACAAAAATAATGAAGAAAATATCTTCAAACATACCTACTAAACCTACACTAAAACTTAAGTATACGAGTAAGTATGAAATCAAAGTCAATAACCTCTTTGTAAAGTCAATAAATTTTGAGAAAACCCCCGATATAGTGGACCGATTTTCATGGAACATTAGCTAAGAACACTCCTAATTCAGCTTTCAAACAAAAAAAAACTAAATCTAAATCGGTTCATCCGTTCGGGAGCTACGATGCCACAGACATACGTACACAAACAAACAAACAGACAGCTTAAGCTTCATTGCCCTTCTTACTCTTCTTAGCAGGCTCTTGGCGGATTGAAAGAGACCGACATTGTGATTTTGCAGTGACAGGTTGCTAGCCCACCAGCTAGCACACCGTAATTGGACCCAAATCCTGTAGGATCATCATCATATCAGCCCTTTATCGCCCACTGCTGAGCATAGGCCTCTCTTCTAGTAAGCCACTTTTCCCTGTCCTGGGCTGGTCTTATCCAGTTGTGACCCGCTATTTTCCGGATGTCATCGACCCAACGAGCCAACGGAAATCCTACAGTCGACTTCTATGACATCTGTCCACGGGAGAAAAGGGGGTGGTAATTCTTAGACCGTTATCACACTGGGTATAGTGGGTATTGGCTTGGCACAGATTAATAATAAGTTACTACTTAACGTAGTAAGTTACGTTGGTATTATCGGACACTATTAGGCTTCCTTTATAACTCAGCTAATACCTTCCATCTAAAAGTTTTTTGGAAAAACTAAAATAGGTAATGGAGGCGGTTGGCATGCACCATCTACAATAAGTAGGTAGGCTATTTCAGTTTATAATAAGTAGCTAGTAGGCTTGTGTCGTTCACGAACTATGAACTGTTAAGAATAAAATCCCATCAATGACCGAAATGAACTGAATCTTTCCGTGGTCTGAGAATCGGTCTTTGCTCATTTAGTTCAGTATAGGATCGGCGAGCGCGAGCGGTTTGGATCGAGAACGAATGTGTGACTGCGCCGACCGAGAGCGAGAGCTACTTAGCAGAGCAACAGTAAACTTCGGTTACTTACAACCTTTCGGCCCGGAATGTTACTATCTGTGGACTATTCGTATAATTTTGTTTTGACACTATTCGGTCCCATTCGTTCTGATCTTTCCGACCGCAGTGATCGCTGGTCTGGCTGAACTAAATGAGCAAAAGACCTAAAAGAGCGAACTAGTTCATGGGAGCGATTGAACGAGATCGGAGCGCTCCGATCAACGAACGAAACGGCACAAGCCTAGTAGCTAGTAAGTAAAATCGCTATAACAATACGATTTTGTGACCGTGTTTTTCAATAAGCACATAATTATGTCTCATGAATCATCAGGATTTATGAAAGTTTAACGACTATAATCTATGCGTTTAAGACTTAAGGAGTTTCTTTGAGTTTGCCGATGCCGTTCCTGTCATACCTATGAACTTGGCTTGACACGCTGCCGCGTGTCTAGACTAGATCAATAATATTTTGACGGAAATTTCAAATCAGGTTAATAGAAATTTAAATGACAAAGTGACCATTACCAAACATTTCAGAAAACCTCTGAACTTTACTGAATCGCGATCGATATACTTACCTACTCGGAGTTCTCCTCGGCCCTCGGTAAATGATGTATCAGGGGAAGTTCTAGAAAAGCCCTCATTGGACCGTATTGTTTTCTCAAGTGTGTCATGCAAATGGAGCAAGCGGGCAGTATTTCTCGCACAACACGGAATCTCTTGGTCCGTGGTGCTGGCTCAGCTGTACGCAAACAAGCGTAGTAGTGACGCACGCGCGATAACCCGCGATACCCCGCGATATCGCTGCAGCTCGCACGCACCGTTTTGACCTCACTTTACATAATAGGTGTACCTGAAAACAACATTAGTTAGGCACTTAGTATGAACCTATAATAGATGCCTGTATCTCAATATTCGATTGAGATATATTCATGAAGGGGTTCTATTAGTTATACTCAAAGGCCATAAAATATCTAAATGAATGAAATAATATAGGTGAGTACGTTTAAACGTTATATTTTGAGTTAAGTAGGAGTCAAAGATGGATGGCTTCAAATGGGTGCTGCTGAAAAGCGGCCGAGGTTTCGCCAGTTCTCTGTTTTGTACTTTTGGCTTGACAATTTGTATGACCATCATATTATTTTAAACCACAATTTGTATCCATAAGACTTCGTAGGAGCTATTACTCTAAGGAACATTGCAGTATTATTAGGCACATAAATATTTGCATGTGCTGAATGGTACGCATGCAAATTACGTAAGGATTAAGTAGCATCACATGTAAGCAATGACAAAGACAGATAACCCCATTATCTCCTTTACCCCACTTAATAGCCTGCCGTAGATATTCTTCATCGTCATCTTCCACAGATATCATATCTTCTGATTTTATTTATTTGCACTTTGAATCTATTTTCGTAGTGTTTTCTTATCAAAAAAACCTCGTAAGGTTATTGTTAGCTGTTTTAAGATATTTTCATGGCAAGTGTTCCTACATATTAAAATTGTTATTATATTTTTATACAGGTACCTAATAATCATTGCATCCGGAGAGTAAAGTTTATTAATGTATTCTGTGGTAAATATAACATATTTCGTAGGTTATATAATTAAAATTAAAATATTTTATTAATTTTTATTTATTTAGAACACAAACAGTCATATAAACAAATGAGTTGGTGTACTGCAATATAGGTACTAACTACTAAGTAATTAGGATAAAAAAGACCAAATATTTTCTATATACTTGGAAGTTTTTCGCACAAGAATGTCACTGGGCCAACATTCTTTTGTTGATATTATAACAATTCAAAAAATAAAACGATTACGAGTACCTACAGTTACGTGATAAATTAGGCGTTTGCTTTTCCTTAGTGCGCGCAGTTCCTAATATACTCGTATAACTGTATCGGGTTAATGTTACTCAAAACCTATAAAACGGGCGCCACCAAACTAGTTCATACGATAGTATTTTATTGTAGCTGGTGTAATTAGACTTTTATCATAATTAACATGATTCACTTTCACGTATTTTCATTTTTTATTTCATGTGTATGGCCACATGTTAAATATTAACTTATAATTTACCAACGATATTTACATAGATACTATTTAAAACTTAATTTTGGAATGAGTTATCAACCTATATTTAATTATCTTCATTGACTACTTGCCAGTTTAAAATCATTTAGACTATATGATTTGTTTATGTACTTAGGCATGTAGGCAAATTAATTTAAGACGCTACAGGACCGAAAATGCTAAAATGGGATCCTTCCCATTCCTGATTGATGATTGATGGGCTCCTGCCCCCCTTTCAATTTGGGAATTCTAGTAATAGTAGTAGTATAGTATAATATACTAGTATTATTAACTAGATTTATCGAGAAAAAATTGTCCATTAAGAACAACTCAGTTAAAATATATTGCGAAAAAATCTTTAAAATCGAGGTTCCGCTCTCAACTGTTTTCTCCTTTAAAACTTAATCAGTTGTAACAAAATTTGAGAATCTGAATAACAATGAAATGATCTGTGTCGGACCGTTTAATTTTTTTGGCTAATTGTCACCAATTTTGAATACGACACCTTTTTTTACGCCATAATCAATAACGCCGTTTTTGGAAATTTTTGATGAGCTCTAGCGTCCTTGAAAATAAGAATATACATAAAATACGAAGTTACGATTTAGAAGAAGACACATAAAATAATAATAATCTGTGTTGAAAAAATCATTGCCCTATCTTCAAAAACCAGGGAGGAAATAGTCGAGAGCGTTTGTATGGAAAATTGACCCCTCCTGTCCTGTATCGTCTTAAGATCAACAATTTAATAAACAACGAAACATTCCGCCTTTATTTATGAAAACTCTTAAAGTTCATAGATATGTATCTACAGAAAGAATGAACACATTCATTAATAGCTCTTACAAACGTCTGTTAAATTTCGTAAAACAAAATGAAAAGATTTAACGATTTTTTTTCCCGTAATTGCCAAGAGTGGCAGTGAAACTTAATTGAGCAGTTTCATGTGACTTGCATTTGTATGTATGTAAGACTTTTTCTTAACATATCTACCTACTTATTATATTAAACGTTCATTAATAGTTAATACCTTATTTGGAATGAGTCGGTCGGCACGGCACCGGCACGGCAGCGGGCACCGCCGCCGGCGCGCGGCGCCCGCGCAGCGATACAGTATCGCGGGTCGGCGATAATCGCCGCGGTTATCGCGGGTCGCGTCAGCACGAGCCAACTTCTACTATTAATGCTCACATCTCTATTTATATTTACTTTATTTACACCCAATTCTGGAACAGACTGAAAATTTTGACGTGATAAAAAAAATCTAAATTGTCAAATAGTAGCTTGTAATTAAGTTATGTAAGTAAAATTCTAGTTCTTATTTTTTTTTGTCATGATATTTTTATGCAATAGTTTTTATCTATCTATCTATCTACCTATCTACTTTTTTTGAGAGGCTTTGCTCGAAAACTGAGAAGTGCTTGGGACAAAGCACGGCTTGGAAAAATTGAAACTTTTATTGGATCGGACGATTTACTTTTATTTAGCACGTTGAAAATGAAAATACCGCGCCACGATACATATAAAGCGCCATCAATACGTAGGAACAAGGCCTAATTACGTTTTATTTACCTATTAAATACATACCTAGACAGAAGGCGTGGCGCGAACTTGTGAAGACCATTTGCACCTGTGCAGGCCCTTTAGCACAACTTGCCTTGTCGCGCGCGAGTCCATACATCAAGCGCGACTTCAAGTATGGACTCGCGCGCGACAAGGCAAGTTATGCTAGAGGGGCAGGGGTGCCTTAGGACTACAACAACAACAAAAACAATCAACAACACCAACCTATTCGTTTTCTTGATTTTAACCTGTCTAAATATATTAAACTTCTTGTAAAGGCTACAGGCTTAGTTTCTGGAGTGAATGTTCATAATAACAATATTCCATTATCATCATCGACAACAAATTTAAGAAAACATAAACATACGCAGCCGCGATATCAGCCGTAGACGGGGAATAATAAGCTAGCAAAAATATCAAGAACTTTATTAATGAATGAGAATTATGCGCGAACGACGGTCGATTCACAACTTTTTTTGATATTTTATTTATTGTGTTTGGAATTTTTGTTATCGTTTTTGTTACCTACGCAAATTATTAGTAATATTATGTAAGCAAAAAGTAGTTATTTTTCGAGGCCTTTAGGTATGTGGAATGTTTAATGTAAAGAAAACCCTAAATAGAGATGACAAGTGGCATAATATCCTGGTAAAAAAAATGAGCTAATGTAAAATACCCTATAATGGACGGTGATGCCATTATGGACAAAAAAACACAAATCCTTAAAAATAAGTATCTAAAATTAGTTTCTAAAAACTGACGATAATGTACCATATATACTAGAGTCATAGAGCTGTTTAATTTTGAAATTTCATTTAATTTGGTTATTTCTAAAGGATTTGGCGCCAAGATAAAAGTCATCAGTGTACTGAAAAAAATATCAAGACGAATTCTTAGTATGTTCCTAAGAGAGTTGAGTTCATGTATAAAATGATAAAAAAATTATACTCGGTGTAAACTTGAACGAGTTTTACTTACTGCATTAACCATGAGATAAGGTATAAAACATACTAGTTTGTTGCTCCAAAGATATAAAGAAATAGTGTTAGTTTGCGAGAATTGCGAGTGTCCATTACTGGAACCGGAAAACTGCGTACCTCCTATGATGGACAAGGAACAATTTACGAAACCTAAATTCACAAGAAACAATCCTTATGTTAAAACAAATTTAATTTGGGGTATATAAAATTGACTCATTGAGTATTAGTTGGCTTTAAAAGTAAAATTTTAAACTTATTTCACTGTCCATAATGGGGGATCCATTACTGGAGAACTGCCGTCCATGATTGGAGAAAAAACACCTAGTTTTAATTTGTTAACTATGAAGAAACCAATAGGAGTATCTATTCTGCAATACGCTTGAAATGTAAACGAAGGATAAGACATTCAAGTTTTGACACGTTTAATAGCGGTAGAATTTTTACATGTATCAGTGAAATATCAATAATAGGCAAAATTTTATCTTAAACTGTCCATGATTGGGCCCGTTACCTTAAGTAATTTTTGTAGTTGCGGTAAAATTTGTGGTTAGATTCTAAATTATATTTTTTGTTATCAAATTTTTTATTTAAATGTTATGTTTGCTGCGTCATTGGGCCAGTTCAGCCCAATATCATAGGTGTATTAGATTAAACCCTACTATTAGATACTTCCTAACAAATCGCTCAAAAACCACCGCTACTTTGTGCATTTCGTGAATAGATAGATAAACTATTGAATTGTAATGAATCTATGTCATATTTGTGTTTTGAGTTTTGTACAATAAAGAGTTTATTATCAATATTACATACATAGTAAAGGTACCTGGTCTACTTTATTGGTATAAAGGTCTTCAATAATTTAAACCACCAAAATAAAGTTGAGTTGGTACAGAATGCCTCATGGCATTGAGTTCGCCTTTTGGACATTAAGTTGTTCTTTTGTGCAGTACAATATCGAATATAAATACTTGAGTAGGTAAAAAGGTCAAATTGTGCCGTGTAGCCAACAGGAAAACAGACATTTTGTTTCTTTCAATATAATAAGCAATCAAGGAAATGATATGAATGAATTCAGCGGCACATACTTGGCCAATAAAATACCTACTTCGTTTATTTTGTATGTTTACTGAATCATCGGTGAATGTTTTCTTTCATTATTTAACTTGCATAATAATCATTATGTCTCATGTACCTATATCGCAACACCATTCTGTTGTACCTTTTTCTTCATTCCATTTTAAAAAAGTGATTTATTAAAGTAAAAGTTTGAATAGCTGTCAATAGGAGAATTATCCATACTAATATTATAAATATACTAATATTATAAATGGGAAAGTGTGTGTGTCTGTTTGTTTGTCCGTCTTTCACGGCAAAACGGAGCGACGAATTGACGTGATTTTTTAAGTGGAGATAGTTGAAGGGATGGAGAGTGACATAGGCTATTTTTTGTCTCTTTCTATCGCGAGCGAAGCCGCGGGCAAAAGCTAGTAACAACCTGTGAACATTGTGTTGGCAAACAAGCAATAGAGTGAAACACTTCATAATTATAACAAATATTCCTTTAGATTAAGTACTTAAACTTGAATAAATTATATTTAAAATAAATACTTTAATGTAATATTTGGAAATATACTAAATCCTAATAGTCATAAAAAACAATGACAATTGTAGAGCAGGATAGGTCTTACGGACTCTACAACATAGCACCGCTGCACGCTGGCGCCATCGCTAAAGCTCTACTCAAACAGCGCATAATGTTACAATTTCCTGTCAATTAGCTTTATTTACCCGCCGCCCTGCTCTAACACCCTTATTACTAACGCCATAAGGTCCAGTAGCTGCGTAAGTAGAAGACAAACACGGCTGTAGCCATTTGTAGTAATCGCATTGAGTTTGAGGTGTTTTTATGCACATTTGTGTTGGTTTGGCGGGACTAAGTAGCTGTCTCTGTTTGTTCATCGGATTTACCTTTGTTTTGGGGCCAACCCCTTCAAAGAAATAATGTTTAACTACAAATAGTTCCACGATATAGTAGACACCGCATAACTACTTACATACCTACTTTAACTAAAATTCAGTAGCTTTCTAAACAAGTTGCACACTTTGCTAGATAGGTAATCTTCTGCAACAATTGGATAAAACTTAAAAAAAAACTCACGCCTGCCCGTATTGCCAAAGGAGGTTGGCAAAGGACATGAAACTACTCTAGATTCACTCTTGGCAATTAACGAGTTAAAATAAAACGAAATCATGATATTGCAGTGGCTGGTTGCTAGCCTATGGCCCACACCGCAACAGGCTACTAGACTCGTATCGAATTAAGCACATCAAGTTATTGTTTTCTGTAGTATTTGACTTAAGAAATCAATATTTATAGCTTGCGGGCATTAAAAGTGCGTGATGACTGCGTATTTTTAATTAAAGATGTGTGTATATTTTTTTTAAATTATGGACCCCGAAAACGGTGTTGGCCAATGGAGTGACGTCACATAATTCAAATCAACTATGGAAATTAGAGGTACTAATCTAATCTCCATAGAAGCAACCTCTATTGTATTAAAATTCATAGCAAAGAATATAATACTCACTAGGAGTCGTGATTCATAGTCGTTGCTCGGCTGTGACAATTTCAAATATTTTTTCTAAATCGACTTACGTCATGTCATAGATATTCTATAGATTAATATGGCTGATGTTGTTTTTGCCTGATCACGTAAAAGTAAACTTTAAATTATTTTTTTGCGGGTTTTTAAGTTGTAAAAAAATATGGTACTATTTTTGTTTCGTTTAATTAGACAGTCATTAATAATATAAGACATACTTTGAAAAATGGTCAAGTAGCCTACTGAACTCATATCCCAAAGTTGACTTCTACAACACTACAACACCCAGAGGAAGAATGGGGTTGTGAAATTTTGGATATGATTTACCATTTAAAAAAAACCGGTCAAGTGCGAGTCGGACTCGCTCATCGAGGGTTCTGTACAAACTTTCAATAGTTGAATCATCAAAATCATAGAACTCTACAGATTTGACTAAATCCCTCAAGACTCAATTTCCCACATAACAAAGTAATATTTTAATATACAATTTTATTGTTAGACAACGTCCCAATAAAATCAAGACTATTCGACTTCAATAGCGCGAGCTAGTATGGAAGATGATTTTTATGGAATAATTGTTTATTGCGTGAACCGATTTTAACCATTTTGCCTCTATTTGAAAGAAGGTAATTTCATTGTTATTTTGTTAAAAAATACAGGTACAATAAACACCCGCAAGGGTGTTGAAATTGAAAATGTAAATCTGAAAGGTTTTTTATAAATAAAAAAAAAGGTTTCAAGATACGTGTACGATTTTATTTTTCCTGTAATATTCATTATAATAGCTATGTTTGGTGAAAATTTCATAAATTTATGTTGGTAAACTTCGGAGATAAGGAGGGGGACGGTATTTTTTTTACATTTTCCTTCGAAAAATATTTTTTTTCCAAAAAAATAGTTTTGATATATACAATTTGAGCTCTTTCTAACGATACCCCACTTGACCTAGTTACTTGAAATTTTCAGTTTGCCCCCCTTTCATTTAAGCCATTTTCTATCATTTATATTAATTAATTAAAAAAATAAATACTTTCAACTTGTAGAGGTTCACAATGTTTATAACTATTCCAAATTTCATATCGATAGCATAAGTAGTTCTCGAGATATTTAACAATGTGACAGTCGGACAGAGTCGCACCATAAGGGTTGTACCTTTTTGGTACGGAACCCTAAAAATCAGTGAAAATGATATTGTGACATATGCTCGAATCAAAACTGCGGGCCGATTTTTGAGTCTCACGCGTACGAATTCAGAAAATTGTCTCTGAAAACAATAGGCAAGTCACCGTTTTCAACCGGTATTTTAGTGACAAAATCCCGTATGCGAGATTAAAAAAACGCCCTCCTGATCATTTTCAAGCCCAGTGGATCAATGCAGCGTGAGTTGAGCTAATCACATAATAGACCAATGCAACGGTGAAAATAGCTCTACCTGACTCTACAACGCCGAATTTTTAAAATATGCTTGATCTCTGAATTAGAGAGAAGAGCCTGAGCCCACGGGGCCTTTAATTGACTATGAGCGGTCACCTGCCATTAGGCCTGCGCCACTCGACCTGGCTGGTGAAGCAATGCTTTTACTCGCGAGTGGACAAACATTCCATAATTCAACACGCGGCGGCGCCTTCACGGCTCTCGCAGTGCTCGCATCACATCGGTAGGCTGAGCGGAGATGCTTTCTACACCTAAAACCTTCAAATTATCGACTTTTACCAGAATCTTGTAAACGAAGTATTGTTATTTAAATTAGATTTCTTTACCGTAGAAAGTGATTAAACTAAGAAATTTAATCTTCAAGGATTTGAATGAAATATGTATTTTGTGAGCAGTAATCTATGTACATAGTACCTACTAGTAGCGGTAGTAGCTATAGAAGTAAAATTAGATTAAGTAGATTTTTTTAAAGTGTTTTAAAGCTATGAAATTTTAACCTCTACCTTCCTACCAAATGAGGATTTTATTTACACAATTTGAAGAGTAAACAGAACAATCGTTCATCTCATAGGCGCATGACTCACTGCCTCGTCTTATTGTAAACTGTGTACTGCGCCCAGTTTCTCTTCGGTAGCTTGTTTGCAGCGCCGACGCGGAACACGGCTGTTTGGCCGCTCTCCTCACACAAGAACGTCTTAACTGTCCACGGAGTTTGTCTGTCCGTCTGTCTTCTTATATAATCTGAGGCTGTGTCTGAGATGCTCCGCTACCTCTCTCTTTGCTCAGTTTGTGTGATTATCGTACCGCTAAGTGACACGCTATTGTCTTCCTATACAATTTCAGGATAGGTACTAATTACTGAATGAATGCAAACAGTTTGTAATTCAGATTCGCTTTAATAACGTTTAGCAATGGCATATGTACTCGTGGTGTAACACGGTTTGTGGGTAATCAATTTGGCATGTTTGGACCTAATTAAAAAATCACAGCGATCGATTAACACTATCACTTCGTGTAATGACATTGTGACTAATTAAGGAATAGGTACCTACCTACAGCTTTATTATCGACATCTCATTTTCTTAGTAGTAGCTTGAAGAGTTAGTGAGTTTTCTTGGTGTCACATGTTATCTGAACGATAATGACAATGAACTCCGAAATAAGATTAACCTTTCATAAGCTACAAAGTAGATCATATTCGACATTCTCTCAAATTTGTAGTAGGTATTCGACCGTATCAGGTGTGTACTGTGTACTGTGTATTACAATCTATAGTATACTCGTAATAGGTACACCCTACCAGCCTACGACTGCCAAACAACAAACCCACCAGAGAAGCCTAGATTGCATGATGAACTTTTTACAGTTAGTGTAGTGCGGCCGAAGGCATTGATATGAACATTATGAACCAAAAAAAAACACGTACACCCAAATAAAAAAGTGTCCCTGGAGTCCTACTGTCGTCGCGTTGTTGACGCACGCATTAGCCGAGTCAACAGCGTAATGGCGGCAAACACGCCCCCCCCCCCCTGCGGTAACACGACCCCCTCCCCCTCGCTGCGACTACTGAATCAACTCCCGCGCATCAAGTGCCCGCTCTTCTATTTTAAATGGATTGTTGGGCAAGATCTTCAAAAGCCTTATAGCATCTAGTAGAGAAAAGTGAGTCCTAGACTTTTCCAAACGAGTATTTTAATACTATAGTTAAATAAATGCGCTTATAATTTGTCAAGCTCTGTCACCGGTTCTAGTGTTCACGCTTTAAACGGAAAATGTAGTCAATTTTAATTCGGGTGCAAAGTGTTTTTGGAAGATACTTCTGTTCTCGAATTGATGATTTTCGGCGTGTTGGACTCTGAAGAGTCTGAATCTGAAGTACGGATCGTTGACATTTTGAGTTTTGTAAACAAGGACGTCTTTCCTCTCCCTGACTCTCGAAACTTATTATTATCTTATCGTTGCAGTGTATGTATAGGTACATGTCGTCTGAAAATAGCTGAAATGTTAGCAGATTTTTTTAATACAATCTAATTACATTTTATAGGGCCTCATGTTGACTGTTCATTAGTTCTTTAGTATGTTTTCGGTAGCATGATGTCTATAATAAGTAATTTCAATTTATGTAAGAATTGGTATGTGCAAAATTTGAAAAATTCAGTAAGCAAGGAACCAAGGCATCATATGTAACTAAAGCATAACTCACCCTCCTGACTCAAATAAGCGTCCAACTCTCTCAAAACATCTTGAAATATTTACACCACTGCGTCATAAGGGGTGTACAAGTACAAGAATTCTGCAGTCCAAACCATTACTCAAACTTTTTCCAAAGTCCAGCTGTAACCTTTAATTGGGCGCTTGACTTTCAAGCCATTGCTTCTAAAAGGTCTTTACTCGACATACCGTGTACTGTGTTTGTTTAAGGCAAGTCTACACCAATATAACAAGACCTATATCAAGTATAAGCAGCCTTCGAGAACTTTTAAACTGGTCTTCTAGCCTAAGCAGCTGTGAGCATTCTGAATGACATTCCCGTTGCGCGGAAATCTAAATCTAAAAATACACCGAACAAATTGAATCCCCTTAGTTTGGTCGTAAAAGTGCCACAGCCTAACAAATTGTGCTCGAGCGAAGTTTCGAGCCGCGTGATGGATGGTTGGCCATCGATTGTCTGTGGCCTGCTTCAAAGAACTTTGCCAGATCGATGTATTTCTGTGGCTGTAGGCAGATACTATATTTAAACGATAATGGGTTATAGTTTATAGTTTAATAGGTACTATAAACTTCTATAAAGGTGTAAAGTTTGCAGCATACTATTTTACAGTTTTCGGTTTCCCTAGAGCTGACATTGGATAATACTGCAAAACTGTAATGTTTTAAAAAAACTTCATTATAAATGTTTTTGCTGATTAACTAAGTAACTTGTTGTCATAACCGTAAAATTTTCTTGATTTCAAACTTCTGGTTGCATTTGCTTCTGTCTCTGTGAGTTGTTTCGATTCCGTGCAGCCATAGCTGGGCATTAACTCGTTAATCCGTTAATCGTTAATTAACGAAGTTAACATTTCGATTAACGGATTAACTTTTAAGTTAACTTGAAAAAATGTTAACGGACTCGTTAACTTCCGTTAAATTTCTCCGAGTCCGTTAATCGTTAATCTAGTAGGGCACAGGCGCCATCTGCGCTGCGAAAAACACGTTCTGAACGCTACTATAAAAGCCCGAAGTACGGCAAATCCTATGATTTGCCGGTAAATCCTAGGTTTTACCGATGTCGATTGCTAAAAGTCCGAAATATTACCTAAAAAAGTATTCTTCACGTGGATTTGCTTTTACTAACTTTGATTTGGTGAATCTTAAGCTTTACCATGGCGACTGTTGTAGTGATAGGGCAGCAAATTCGAGCCCTATTTACGACCACATTCGCTTCCCTAGCCTCTACCGCCCAAAGTGCCAGAACAGTCCCGTCACCGCCAGCATCTCTCCTGACACAGCTCTTGGCACTAGCTCAGGCGATCACTGCCTTCCACGTGCAGCCTAGAGTTCAATTGTCTAACTGTACTTCGGCCTTTTACAGAAATATAATACGTTATAGTGGATACTGATGCAACTAAATATTTAAAGAAAAGTTCATTTTTCTTCACGTGTTAACGGATTAACGATTAACTTTAACTTACGTTAAATTTGTCGAAATGTATCGCTTTAACGATTAACGAAGTTAACTTTTTTAGTAACGGATTAGCGATTAACGAAGTTAACTATTTGATTAACGGTGCCCAGCTATGCGTGCAGCCATCTTTGTATTTGCCAATTTATTTAGTAATCAAGTACCTACATGCTCACTGTTGTAGTGGTACATACTTAATACCTTGCTGGCCCCTTATTTTACTTAGATGTAATGAAAAAACGTATGTATTCAATTGTAGATTCTGTCTTTCTTTTTGGCTATCACCGTGAACTTACAGACCTTGCATGTTTTTGCTCCCTGCCTTAATAAATGAGGTGGGTCCTGGGGCACGCGCCAGCGGACAATTAGCGAGGCACGTGTGGGATCGTCAGCTGTGCCCTGCAGCGTGCCGCCGCCGCCGCCGCCGCGCCGTGCAGCCGAGCGGCATCGGCAGCCCACCTCCGACACTCATTAAAGGTGATTTAAGGTGACACGAATTGTCGCGCCCGCGCCGGTGCCCGACGATCGACCTACTTCGTCCAATAGATCATGATACGAGTACATTGTAACCCCTAATACTTAACGCGACCTTTCAAAACAAAAATAATACTCACTTGGTGACAAAATTGTGGCAAGTCTTTGGAGCAAGAAACCGTTGAAATAAACCAATGGAAACTATTGTAGTTAGGTCAAAGATCAAGTTTTTCAAAATTGTTAGCCATATGGCTAATACGTACATATGTACTCGTATATAGATTTTGTTTTCGTTCAGTCTTACAGGGTTTTCATTGTTCACTTGTCTTTTTATCGGAATGGCCATAGCGTCTAACTTCGCTTATTAGGAACTAGATATTCTGTATCTTTCTTTTTCAACGATTAAAACCGAAAAGTACAAAGATGCAATATTCAGTTAATCTGTGCTTATAAGATTTCTGTTTCTTTTCCAAATATTCTGTAATATTCGCAACCGAATGCACAGAATTTCGAGTTTACGAGCGGCCGGCGACCAATCACAGCGCGCCGCCATTACAGATGTAACGTGCACGATATGGAATAATTACATTTACTATTAAACTCCTGATTAAAATGCTCCAATGTTTAGCTATCAAACACCGCTGATAACGCGGAACCAAATGCGTGTACATTTGATTTACTGCTATTTTAATAATATTTTGTGATATTATTTTCGGACAAACGGTATTTATACTCATTAAAAATATAAAATTACAAGAAACGGATCATGAGATCTCTTTGTCAATGACAACGCCAACACGCAAATGGCATGCTAAAAGCTACCTACGTGGCAATCGTGGCATAGACATGTTGCGAAATTTCCGTAATTTACTAGAAATATTCATGAGGAATCTCTCGTGCAAATTGCCATTTTCACATTTTCTTTTAGATTTGAAAATATTACGAAAAATGTTTTCAACAGTTGACGATCGCTTCTTTTGGTGTTTGAGTTGCACACTGTCGTTCATTATCAACTCATCAAATGTCATAGAAATTGCTCGTAAAACTTGGCAAAACGACGAGCAATACCGACAACTTTCTACGAGAAACCTCCATTTAGGCGGAGGCTACCCAATTCGTAATAGCTTTGAATGGAATATTCGCATTTGTAACTTCTCTTCGGCTCTCTGCCACGCGTTCATTCTGAATATCAGTATTATCATTTTCTTCAATCCAACGCGTTCCCTAGAGCTAGCCAACTAGATTCACCTTCGTCGGCGCTTTCCGACAAATCTTGTCCTCTTTACCCGTCTTTCGACATCCTCAGGTGTGACTGTGAAATTCTCAGACTCTCACTCATGCCGTGGTTCATGTCAGTAATTTTAATTACCTATGTACCTACACCTACAGTAATTTTCACCAACTGTCAGAGGACTGTGGTCCTAACCTTCAGGCACATCACCCGCCCACAGCCTAACCAGAATATTAAATATAAAGAATGATAAGATTTTTAAAACAGACATTACAGTTAATAATGTCAAGTATCCATTTAAAGTGTCCAATTCAAAAATATAGTTACCTTTTTAATGTATTTATAATGTAAGAACGAGGCGACTATGGAATATGGGTTAAATTGTGGCGTAGGCGAGAGGCTGGCAACCTGTCACTGCAATGTCACAGTTTCGTTTTCTTTCAACCCCTTATTTGCCAAAAGTGGCACTGAAGCTTTAGTAGTTTCATGTGTTCTGCCTACCCCTTTATGGGATACAGGCGTGATTGTATGTATGTGTATGTATAATGTAAGAAAATGTGACGTACAAAAAACGATACATATAGTAATTCATAAATAAAATTCAAATGATGCTTATGCGTTCTGGTAATAATAATATTATATAATGGGCCCTGCCCCGCTGCTGGCGGCACTCTAGGTTAGGTTTTTTATAATATGTTTATATGTTTTTAAATTGTTTTGTAAATGTTTTTATATTTTATTTTTATATACATATTGTAAAATACCTAGCCTAAGAAGGAAAGTAAATACTGAGAATATTAGCAAAAAAAAATCACGTACTTATTACCGCAGCAAAATGTTGAACAAGCCTGGTTTGGTCGCTCACAGGCGCGCTCCGCCAATCAAATCCCGGCTAGGGCTCTCACGCCCAGAGGTAAACAAACCTCGGCTCCCATGTTTAATCCATTTGACAGTTTAATTAACACACTTATGTGGGTGTGGCGTGAGTAAATGCCGCAGCGACGTATTTATTATATTCCTATTGGCTTGGTTGACGAAGACATTATTCCATTATAATTATAGTTCTTCCTTAGTGGCCAATTGGCTCTCACAATTTTTGAAAACGTGCTTTCTTGATTTCATAGTTTCATACGTTTACCTACATTAATCCCTATCTACAATAAACTCTTTCTTTTTAATAATGCCAATTCCTAAATGACGTATTATTCAGTGACATTATTGTTTTTTTACTACAAACAAGCATATAACTTGTACATTGTTCGCTTACAATGAGGCATGTTACCAAGATAGTAAGTTTATTTAATTATTTTTTACGTACCGTCCATCGGTCACGTTGGCATCGCAGCAGAGACTTGGTCACGACAACAGGCAGTAGCGGCGCACTCGAAGCCACTCGAGTCTAATACGTGTTTGCGGGCCCGCCCGCGGCGACAGGGCGCCGCCGCCGCCGCCGCCGCGCCGACAAACAGCCACCGGACCGCAAACATACGGGAGCAAGTGCAAGAGAGCTGTTCGTAAAAACATTTGTAGTGGACTGGTTGGGATGGCCAGCCTACGGATACCGTTGTCCGGTGGTAGTACCATTTTCATCGTATACTTATGTATGTTTAAATTTTGCACGACCATGCTCTTCATAACGCTGCAGGGCGCTATAAATAAATAGCCCAAAGTACCGTCTTTGACACTATTTATTGATAAATAAATACTTATGTTTATATTACGATGCGATTTGTAATATTTTTTTTATGTTGGTAAAGTCAAACCTAGTTTGGAAAGGTCATACATGCTCTTACATATAATGGTTAATCAAGAGAGATATGTGAATGTGTTGGTTGATAATGTTAATATTGACCTCTTGCGACTACCGCCCGGTAGTGGCTTTTCAAAAGTGGACAGGTAAATATCAAAGCCGAACGCTCAGTTTGGAGCAAAAATAATGTTCCTATTAGGGCCACTTGCACCTACGAAAATGGAGGGTTAACCCGAGGGTTAACCCTCCATTTTATATGGAATTTAACAGTTGACAGCTCACTAACGCTGAGTTAAGTGGTTGGTGCAAGTGGGCCTTATAGTTTTATGGACCGAGACTTCATACAATTAATACGCGGCCGAGAATCTCGGTCGGAGCTTAGTTTTATGCCTCGAATAGCAATGGGAAAATTGCAGGCAGGACATAAAGAATATTCTCAAAACTTCCGTGTACCTATTCACTCGTATTTGAAGAATTTATCCTCAGTTTATTGCACTTTAACTACTGGAGCACATTTTATTTGGAATAAATATGCGCCATTTCCAAAGCTCTTCGTTTCGGCACCTTATTCATCTATTTATAGTATAAACACTTATAAATACATCTCATCGACACACTTCACAGGACGCCTGAAATACACCGCTTTTGTTCCCCAAGCCCCCATCGCCACCAAAATACTCGCTCGGAACACAGTTCCGACATTATCATTAGAATCAAAGAAACTAATAATTATCATATTTACGGGCCACAAACCCGACCACTGCCCGCTTAACGATCCATTGCATCCTTTGTTCTTCCTAAAACATCGGCCGCGAATACGGGAAAAGCAATATATCTCGCTTCTGAAGCGCCGCTTGAATTAATGAATGCATTCGCCGAAAACACTAGTAACTGTCAGCGAACCAACGTCAAAGAAAACAGTAAATTATTTCTGAAAAAGATGTTCCCCGCCTTATTGTGCTTTTCTCGTCGCGCTCGCTGGGATTCGTATATGGCTGTCTCGCTTGGGAACCAATTAGTTGATGCTCAAAGAAAACCATTTAAATTGAGAAGTCGATTTGGTATCACCAGTGAGGGACAGTTTAGAGGTAGTATCGACGTTATCGACAAGAGATAAAATTATAACTTACTCTCTTGGAGTGTAATCTTAATAATTCTTTTTGATAATGGAGACTATAATAAGTGAGTGTAAGTGATTTGTGTTCACGAATGTAATTAACTTAGGTAATTGGTGTTCCTATCCTAGGTGGATACATTTCTACCAAGGATACTTTGATGTAACAGGTAAAACGGAACCAGGATTTTTTGGTACCTTTTACTTGTTACATACAGTCTTGGATCGTCCCATTAGTTTTATGTCAAATTCGTCTTGAGCTAACGTAGCCTTCTAGCCTTTCTTGAGCGTATCTACCGAGGAACTCAGTCAGTCTGTTTAAGAATGTCTTTTAATATTTATATACCTATTCACAGGGAGCCATTTTGAAAAAAAGAACAGATTATTTAATCGATAACGCCAGTTGAGTAGCAGCTCGCCCCTAGCCCGTCGCTAATATGTTGATCGGCGCGACACTATCGCCTCGTAAACATCGCGCTTCACACCTTGTTGGCTTTATTGTGGAGCCATCCACAAACCTGTCAGCCTCCGCCGGCGGAAAACGCACGCATTCGTCAACGTTTTAATATACCTACTAATTATTTAACAAATTTGTTTATTGCGAAAATTTTAATACAAACGAAAGCGTTTTAATGGTTCCGATCTCTCCGACTTCTATAATCCAATCTCTGAGAACTTGTACTTACCTACTTAATATCGATTTCAAATACATAAGTCAAGTGTGGGTTACCTATCATATGAAGAACTTGTGATGCTACTGACGACACAGGGCAAAAAATAGAAGAATGAACATCAAGCGCAAACGCACACAGTCCGATTTCCAAAGATTAAATTGGCCATAGTCTTGCTTAAAGTAATTATTTAATGACAAATAATTATTTGTGATCAAACAAATATCGCTTCTCACATAAATCAGAAGGATGTTTCCAAAAAGTGAGGAGCGGCAATCCTTTGAAACAATCGGCGACATGTTCCCTGAATCCGCGCCACGTGCACGCCACCGTGCGCGGGCGCAGGCCGCTTCTATATCACTTCATGAGAGTTTAAGCTCTACCTAATCTACCTATAGCTAGCTTTCACAAGAATAGTCAGTATGAGAACCGTCCAAAATAGGTACTTAAGTAGTAAATTTCAATTGTATTTTACAAAACAACTTCCTGAAAGAATTGATTGACTGTACGAGTACAACAGTAGCTAAATAAACAAATTTTCATGCAATGTAAGATGTTGCCAAGACGAGAACTCACGTCGTGCACTTTCAACAAGTTATCAGATACCTATCATGTGGAGCCTAGTTTAACATGCTTAAATAAATTCACAAGTTTTACATCTTGGTCAAAGCATAAGCGTGAGGTGAAAAAATTTGCACGGTTCATTATAATTACCTCAGAGCATATTTGGTTAGGTATGCAACGTATGTTGATAATTTTAGTAGTCAAGAAGCATCTAACCCACATACTATTCTCTTTCATTGACGACCGCGAGGCATAAGATAATTATATGAAAAATATTTACATACAATAATACAACTACAAACTTAAATTTCTTGAGTCCATTAACTGACAAGATACTAAAGACAACTCACTCTTTTTGCAAACCCGCAACCGAAATAAAACTACAGGATGTAATGAGCTCCCAGGCAGCAGTCATTAATCCTTAAACCGCTTTAAATTTGCCGACACCTCGATCTAAATCCGTAAGTCTTGTTGTGCAACAAGAGGAGTTGTCGGAGTTGTCGGCCTATTTGTCGGGCGTCGGGCCCGACGAGCGGGGCTGCGCAGGCGTCGTTTTGGCCTGTCAGCCGCCGAAGGGTTGATTTGTGGATGAGAAATTTATGGGGCGATGACTGTTTATTAAAATTTTGCAACAAATATTAGATCCGTGCTGCAAATGATCTCTAGACTCTTAGTACTCATACAAATTTAAACTGTAAACTGAAATAGATATCATAATAAATAAATAAAAAGGGACTGAATTTAAACTGATCAGTAGATGCGTGATAAAAAAAATGAAAACCGATGCTATAGACTAAACATAACTTCATAAAATGGAAAACAAAAAAAAAATATTGATTTCATGAATGCTAAACTTCATAAATCAGAACTCCGGTACCTAGTTACTTATACGAATAGGTAATAGCTTTACAGCAAAACTTTAAAGTAAGGCCTACTTAAGATCATCTACAAGCAAACAGCTCAATATTTTCTAAGAGCAATAAATAATCCACACAGCAAATAATCACACAAAACAGCTTTTCAAGTAAGAGAAACGCTGACAGTTAAATAGAGGATACAAGACATGATACAAAACGATTCCGATTGCACTAAAAATATCAAAACGGAATACTTTACACGTGTTTTCCTCTAATTTGACAGCGGCCGTGCACTTTTACTGTCATCTGACATTTTAAAGTCAATCATTCAACCGTTCACGAAGATTGACAGCTGGCTCCCGTTCCGTTCGTTCGCGTTTGTTGTGCGGCGGCGCGGCTCGGGTGGCTCTCGTGACACTGATGTGACATTTATTAGGAGGATGCAACGCGATACGGCAGGGCCGCTTTAAAAACGCTCCAGCTTTGAAGTCTCCAGTTCGTATTCCGATGAATTAATATGACATTCTTGTAAGGGTCAACTCTTTGCTCATGGGAGCTGGCTGCGTTCCAATTACAGTTCCTTCGGAATAAAGGCTGGGAGTCGTAACGAGCTAACATTTTACAGCCGGAGTCGGATTCGCGTCGCGGACTGCCGTCGCCACATCAAAGGTCGCGCGACACCCGACGCCCGCTGACGGCAACACACGTGTCTTTCAGTTGGAGACATTCGGCGAAACTGGGTTTTTGTTTTGTTGTCATATCAAAAACTTCAAAATTACAAAGTAGCAGTGTTTTTGTCTGGGTCGTACTCGTAGTGTGAGTCTTTTTATAATGATAATTTTGTTAGTACTTATCTATATTCGGAATTTCAAAATATCCAATGCATGCACCAACTATAATATAGATATGGACATTGGACACGGCCAGAAATAAATTTATTTAATTGAAGTATCCTAAATCTTTGAAGCAACTTTGAAGGTACTAAAGCTTTTTTTTTTATTGGCACGCAGGCTGGCATTTTGTTTAGAAACGTAAAACAAAATGTTATCAGTCAAAATTATTAGTTGAAGATGCCACCTCCTTATCTTTATTCGGGGTTCATGAAGTGTTTATGCATAACGCCATTCTTTTCTATCTGAATTTGTTAGGCAGATTTCAGACCTTTTTAAAAGATTGCACCTACTTTATACCTATCCATTACATACCACAATCATTATAGTTTTATTATAGTTTTAGTATAGATTTCTAAGCTCATATTAAAATGTTTATAGAGTAGATTTTTTAATGCATGCTGTGTTCACCTGTAATTGGTGGCGCAATCACAATTAAGCTGTAAAATTTTTGTTTCTTTATATTAAGTTATTGTTGCCACTGTTGGTGAACCCTAATAAAAAAATAAAATAAAAATAAAAATAAAAATCAAGTGATAATTATTCTCATTTGTCCACAGATCCGAGTGGCGGCGCCCTAGGCGGCGGCGTCGGGGGCTCGCAGCAGTATGGAGAAGTGAACCAGCTGGGAGGAGTGTTCGTGAATGGCCGGCCACTACCCAATGCCGTGCGGCTACGAATAGTGGAGCTGGCGCAGCTGGGCATCAGGTGAGCACAGCTACCAGTTACACTGCACTAAACATCGGTATATAGTAACAGGACTGTCTGAAAGACCATCATCAGGCACAATGTCCCTGGTAGATGAGGCACAGGCTTGAGGCCTATTCATAAAACGAATTACTTAATACAATTTGGTGTTCTTATAAGCTTGTTATCTGCAGGCCCTGCGACATCAGCCGACAGCTGAGAGTATCACACGGCTGTGTATCGAAGATCCTGGCGCGGTACCACGAGACGGGATCTATTCTACCCGGTGCCATCGGGGGCTCAAAACCCCGCGTCACGACGCCTAAGGTATCAATTATGATTTTCGTGAAAATTAAATGCTTTATAACATGATTTAAACTTTTGGAAGACGGATTTGTAAAAATTATAAAATTGAACTGTGATGAGACGCCACATGTGAACGTTTCTAAAACCCATATTTGCCGCTGCAGGTGGTGTCCTACATAAAGCAGCTGAAAGCGAAGGACCCGGGCATCTTCGCGTGGGAGATCCGCGACCGGCTGCTGGCGGACGGCGTGTGCGACAAGTACAACGTGCCCTCCGTGTCCTCCATCAGCCGCATCCTGCGCAACAAGCTGGGCGGCGCGCTGTACCCCGTGCCGCCGCTCTACCCCGTGCCCCCGCAGCGCTGCTGGCCGCTGCACCAGCCCTACGACTACTATGTCTACCTCCAGGTTGGTATATTTGCGTTTTCCTGCTTCGTTCATCTAACTTGGATCAATTAACGTACCCGGACTCTTTTCAGATTGTTTGCATAGTCGACAACTTTCTGTAAATAGCCTGTTCAGTTAGTGTAACAGTTGATAAACTTGAATTTGGTGTGCAGGGCCGGCAGCACGCCGGCGGCGCGCCGCACGGGCTGCACCCGCACCAGCAGCCCGCGCCGCCGCACCACGCGCACGCGCTCTGACCCGCCGCCGCGCCCGCGCCCGCGCACCCGCACCCGCACCGCGCCACCGACCACGACCGGTGACCTACAGAACTAATGGTGACTGGTTGGACACCCTTACCTCGCCACTGGAAACAACCAGTGACCGACAGAACGCCCAGACTGACTGGGCATCCCTACCGCACCAACGGCCATGACCCGTGACCGACTGAATCAGTGGGTGAAAGTTACCGATAAGCTCGGTGACTGACTGAGAACAATGGTTGACCAGCTACCTGCAACCGGTAACACGACGTGGCCAGTACGAAGACACTGCCGGCCGCTACAAGTGGCGTGTTGCTGTTGGCTGCAGCGATCAGCAGAACGGATTCGAAGAGTTAGCCTGACAAAATAAAGTCGGCAGCTCGACTTGAAATCCTGTAGCAGTTCGATAGATTACCGTTGGTACTGTTGGTGACTGGTATGAGCTAGAACAGATGGCGTCTACAATACAAGTTCGGTGCTCCTATAATATTGTCTTTGAACATTTTGCGCGATGAAACAAAACCAGTCAAGATTGTTGTCATTTTACGGCAAAGTGAAGTGAAGTGTTTTGTGGTACTGACGAATATTGTACTCGGTGCTCGGATTAAATACTTTAGGCGAATTAAATATGTGATCATATTATCTATTGTGCTATAATAGTTATGTTAAGAAGGGTATACGTGTTATGCTTAGTTTTAAAATGTTACATTCAAATAAAAAGTGTTACAACGCCGAATGATATTTAAAGAATTTGTATGTATGTACTATAGGTGCTAACGATACGCCTTGGTGGAATTCGTTTCACATTATTAGGTTTTTTCGATTAGTCACAGAAGATGTTGTTGCATATATTATTCATATACACATTGGTATATAATTAATTGAAAACACAGATAATATCCAATTTCTGAGATTCATTGCAAAGCAGACAGGCTTCTAAATACCAAGGACTTACAAGTTTTTAACTCATATTAAAACTTATTTTTTACAGCGAGGGCTTACAGCGATTATTTTAGATAGATAAATTAGACAATTTAATTTCTGGGAGACCTCGTACTTTAAGTAAACCAATTTCTAATTATCATTTCATGGACTAAGAGCCAGAGCCGCCAGACCTTCCTCATTTTCTCAAGGATGAAATTTTGGGATATGTAGAGTTCGTATCGACGTTTAATGTCTGCATATTACCTAGTTCGGCTCGCCAGGAATTTTTTTGCTATAAGGTTTTAAAAAAAAAATAACTTTCCTTAAATTCTCAAGGCTGACTTTTATATATGTAATAGAAAAGACTGTAAGGATTTGATAATCATCATTTCCCGACCATTTCCGCCGGCTGTAACTTTTGCCAGACGCTTGAAAGTCTCTCAAACTTACCCTAATTTCGTGGTAACTTATATGTTTAATTTCTTTTATTTGCTGTTTCTGTTTTCTTACTTGTGTATTTTGTAGTTATCACGAATAAATAATTGATTGATTGTTTGATTGATTTTTCAAGCTATACGACTGGAACAATCCGGATGGTTATCAATCCCAAACAGTATTTTCTAAAATATATATATATATAAATTTAGCCTTGAGAATTTAAGGAAAGATAGCATTTAAAAATAAAACCTTATATCAAAAAAATTGCCGACGGGCCGATCTAATAGGTAATATGCAGACATTAAAAGTCGATACGAACTCTACCTACATTATCCCAAAGTTTCATCCTTGAGAAAATGAGGAAGATCTGGCGGCTCTGGGCTTTTAATCCATAAGTAAATCCATGAATGATGCACGCTGTCGACGCGACGTCAAACATGACTTTATATTCTGCGTCTTTTCACAAACGACGAGCAACGTGCTTTTATTCAATTAATTTTTCAAAATGCTCTTTCAGTTGTTTCATTCTTAATACCTATATGTGAGTACAAGTGCAGATCTAAAGTATTATCTAGTGTAATATCTACTTGTTAACTTCATGATATAATAAGTTAATGTACAATGTCTATCTTTACGATAAGTATTACCGGTAGAGTAGTACTGGCCAGTTAAGTACTGTGTGGGTCATATTTAGGTCCAGAGTCCAGAATAATCACCCTCTATCCAAGGTTTCTATTGTCGTTCGAAACCGGGAAGAGTGTAAAGGCTCAAAATAAAATTAAAAATATTGTACTTACATTTCGATCTTGTATTTTTTATTGTATTTCTTCCCACAGAACATGTAATTTTCGTAGTTACAAATCATTTTAAGGCGGTGAGCATTCTGAACCTAAATATCTGTAGAGACACTAAAGCGGGTGCAATTTTTTGTTGTAAATATTTAATTAATAGTGATAAGCTACGAATATCTCTTCGTTTGTAAGTCAAAGATGGGTACTTAAATTAGGTACATACATATATGTATAGTTGACCATTAAGAGTTGTGTGACTCTTAGGTAATCCTCAGATGTAGCTTAAGCAGATGAGTGGTTCGAAACGATCCAAAACAAGCTCTTAGTCGCTTAAAAATAAAGTGGGAGTAGGTACTGTAAGAGGTTTCGCTTTCAGAATGAAACCTTTTACAGCAGTCATGGTCGCTGACTGGCAGTCCCTGATTTAAAATTGGAACAGTATAGGAACGTCAAGGAAAACAGACACTTCAATGGGGCATTCATATAGAAGCAGCGATTGAGAGTGAACGGTTGTACTTAGCTCCTAAAATATAAAAAAATATTGATTCAAAGCGTTGTTTAAATGTTTGGATGCTCTCCACTGATAGGCCGACTCTCTTACATGGTGGAGGCGCGGGGTAGAAAATAGACAACTATATTAAATCATGCATAAAATGCCAAGAGAAAAATATGAAACATACAAAAGCTCCACTCGTGAATGTGAAGGTGAATAATTTTGGCCAACAGGGGCATTAGATATATTAGGCCCATTCTGCAAATCCAATGAAGGCCATCGTTATGTAATTGGAGCAATAGAATACCTCAGTAAATATGCAATATGCAAAGCCGTTCCTAGAGTAACAGCTGATGTTATATCCCAGTTCCTTATTGAATACATTTTCTGCAATCTAGGCGGAGTTAAATCTATTCTTACAGATCAAGGCTCGGTGTTTACATCAAAGATAGTGCAAAGAACAGTAGAAGATTATGGTGCTAAGCTTCGCCATACGACTGCATTTAATCCAAAAGCGAATGGGTTAATTGAGAGGCTTTTTAAGACTCTGAATATATCTTTGTCAAAATATGTCCAAGACAATCAAAAGGATTGGTCAGTGTATCTGCCAAAAATCATATTTTCTTACAATGCTTCGGTACAATCATCGACAGGACTGTCACCGTATAACATAGTTTATGGCAGAGAACCATGCTTAAGCATGGATATGGAGCTCAATATTAAGGAGGGAGAAACTCATACCTTAGAAGACAAAGCGAACCATATAAATGACTTACAGAAGTTGGCAGCGGCAAGAATCGCTAAAGTTCAAGCGAAGCAAAAGATATACTACGATAAAAAAACTAAATTTACGCAATTTGCCCAAAATGACCTGGTTATGGTATTAAAACCTAGACGTATAACAGGACGAAGTCTTAAACTTTGTAGACTGTACAAAGGCCCTTATAGAATAATCCAAAAGCTAACTGAAGTTAACTATATCATTCAGCGTCTATCGTCAAAAGGAAAGGCTAGAAAAGAAATTGTACATATAGATAAACTTAAGAAATTCTATCCTAGGTCCATAGGTTAGGTTTAGGTTATAGGTCATTAGTAATCCATCGGAAGTTAATTTTAGTCTTTTCAACCGCATACATTGAATTAGAAATAAAAAAATAATAAGCTAAAATAATAAAGTAAAATAACAATTGACAGAAAATTTGCAATTGCATATGGTGTTGAAAAGGTTAATTTTGTACATAGTAGCCAATGCTCAGAGTGCATTTTGAATAGTGGAGTGCAGTACATGGTTTGGGAAATTTATTTATTAATTTATTATACAATTATTGATAACTGATTGCTCAAATTTATTCCATAATGTTTTCCTATAGCTACCAATAAGGTTAAGTTATATAAAAACATGTAAACTGTGGAATAAAACACACCCCAAACTGTAAATATTTAATAAATAGATATAATTGTTTAAAATTATAGAGTAATACGTCACAACACCCTTATAATTTCCTGACTACAAAGAACAATGTTCATACACATTTCTTTTACATGTATCAAGACAAGGCCGACTAGATGACCAGTTGATCCAGCTGTTCACGGTGTGGCGAGATGGCTGGCGGTCATATGCAACCCCACTTCGTCGTCATCACCAACGTGCAGCGCACTGCAGCTGCAGCAATCTTCATGAGCCGTTCGGGCTCCACTTCACTTCGCAACCGGCGCGGCGGGAAGATTGGCGGCCATGAGAAGCCCCCACTTCAACGCCACCGCCAACAAGAATCGGCATCTTCAAAATTTATTATGTTTTTTCATGTGAAATAAACGTTTTGCCTTGTTTTTTTACTTGAAGTTAGGTGAATTTGCTAACAGCTGTCATGTCAATGTCATCTAGTCATGGCCACAGACAATTAGCTGTCAGAAAGTTCAAAATAAAAGGGTTTAGTCGATGGGCAGGGGTTAGGTTTTTGCCATTGGTTTTCCTAACCATAGTCCATATCTGACTAATTTGCGAGGACCTTGGCTATAGTCCAACTATCCAAATTATGGCGGTCTCAACCGTGGACTAGGCAACCACGCAAAGAGCGTTAGATGTTGGCTACCTTGAATGAGGCTGTCACTATTGGGTGTTAGGAGATTTTTTTTTTGTGTGTAGGGGGGCCTGGCTTAGGTAGGGCCAACCGGTAGTTAGGGTAGAATAGGATAGGATAGGGTGTAGTATTGTGAACAATGGCTGCTTCTAACATAAGGGGGAGGGATATGTAAGAGGTTTCGCTTTCAGAATGAAACCTTTTACAGCAGTCATGGTCGCTGACTGGCAGTCCCTGATTTAAAATTGGAACAGTATAGGAACGTCAAGGAAAACAGACACTTCAATGGGGCATTCATATAGAAGCAGCGATTGAGAGTGAACGGTTGTACTTAGCTCCTAAAATATAAAAAAATATTGATTCAAAGCGTTGTTTAAATGTTTGGATGCTCTCCACTGATAGGCCGACTCTCTTACAGTACCTACTCTTAATTTTGAATACCGAGCCCACTTTTACTACAAACTGTTATGTAATACTTAAAATTTTCTTTTCATACAAATATTTTTTATTTATCGTCACAAATAACATTATTTTATCTTATTTCCGATATTTCGACTAATGTCCCGACAAAATGTAAATTAATATACGCTTACTACGAGCCACTTTTATTCAAATTTACATTATGATTGTTGATATACTTAATTCAATACATGTACTTGCTAATTTATCAATTTCTGAATTGAATTTCTGAAAGAAACGAATTGAACATAAGTTAATGTCCGTCTAAACTAAATCTTAACAATGCCTACATATAACAAAGTAGGTAAAATGTAGGTTTTTTAGACCAGTTTGGAGGTTATACGGTACTTTGATTGGTTAAGCGTTCCTTCAAGCAAGTAATTTGTATAACGTTACTTAAAACCTTTTCTCTCACTGCACGACTAAAGTACTTAATTACACGCGGGCCGCAGCCCTGACCCGCGCACGCGCACGCGCACGCGCAGGCAGCCAGGAGTCAGGAGTCATCTCCAAGGGTCATTTCCAGGTTAAAGATTATTTTAACGAATGTCACATGATACCACGAATGTAAGTAAACAAGTGCCTTTATTAGAGCTAACGGTGTAAATATATACATTTAGGTATTTATGATAATTTAGATCCATTTATGGATACGACCATTTACAAATTAAATCGGTTTGCACGTGATTTATTTGTTTTCTTTTTTCATTTTATTCCTACATTAAATACACTCCACGTAGAAACAGGCCAGGTAAGTTCTCGTCATGAACAGTACACTGTAGGTACCTAAGTAGGTACTTAATATTCTCACAAGTCACACCCCACCTACTGGATACAATCTTAATCTCTTATATTTGTTGTGGCAACATTACCTCACTGTATCAGTAACCCTCACGCTACTCTATTTTAAATTTAGGAGATGAAACTCATCTTCACTTCATAAACAAACGTACAAACATACTACAAGTTTACATATATGGCTTCCTTCGCCAAAACAACTGGAAAAAACTATATTTTTCGAACGTGTGAAAGTTCCAAGAAACACAATGGTTCGAGCCAATTTGTATTGGAAGTATTGTTTATATTTCATTATTTTTTATATAGTGATTTGCTTAGTTGGTGAGATAGAAGTGGATATCCCATTCAAGATACTAATATTCAAATAAAAAAAGCATTTTGCTTGGTAACGCTATATCAAAAAAACTAAGCTTCAAGAATAAAATACTGCATACACATAACCCGCAAAATGCACTATACAAAGGTTTTATCGTTGAAACTCTAATTCCAGCGAATGAAAATAATCTCGAGCGTTTTTAATTGATTCGCGGCGGCGGCGGGCGGCGACGGCGGCGGCGGCGGCGGCGGCGCGGGCGCAGCGGCGCGCTCCGCACGGCACGACGTCGACACTCGACCCGCTGAATCGACTTTACAGGCGAAAACAATAACCCACACGAATTACCAATTAAATCCTTGCTTTGTTTCGAATTTAAACCACCTAATCCGAAATTTTACTGAATTAATAACAAATTTTACGACGGCAGAAAGCGCGGGAGCAAAAAACATGGCGGCTGTAAAGTGACATCCGACGCTCTGACGTAATTAAACCGCCGGCGGCTTTGCGCAGGCGCGGACCGCCATAAACCCTCGCGAATAAAATCAAGAAAGAATTTGTAAGCATTCGACCTGTATTTATTCGAGCAGGCAGGTAAACCTTGGGCCGATCGAATGAAGTAAGAAATATTGATTTTTAAAAGAAATAGTTTTGACGATAACAAATGATTAGAATCGGCCTAACTGCGGAGATGCAGTGAATTTGGTAGCCCAATGTAGTAGCGATCTAAAATCATAGAAATTGTTGACGTTAAAACTCGATGCTGAGTTAAGCTTGGGTTAAGTGCCTTTTCACACTATCCGATCCAAAATCAAATGTAGGACCGATATCCCATACATTTAAGCCGCTTCTTTGATTTTTGCTATTGAAATCCATCCTAAATTCGATATCGGATCGGATAATGTGAAAACGCACTAACTCTTATCGTCTGTTCGTGTTCATATTTATTACGCAAGCTTACCCTACCCAGACATTATGATTACCTACTTACGTTGACTACTTCGAATGTAACTAAGTCGAGTCGTTACATAAACCTTCATATATATAAACTGTTGTACACAATAAAGTGATTACTACTACTACTATATATATAACGTGCCTTGATTACATATATATATTTGAAATCATGTCAAATATCTAGATTATCAAGTATAAAACCGCGCAAGATAAACAATAGTTATTTGTTATACAAGGGGGCAAAGTTGTATTTTAACGCCGAGTGTGGAATTGAAAAACGAGCAAGTGAAAGGATTCTATAGTTGAATCACGAGCGAAGCGAGTGGTTCGAGAATAGAATCCTGAACTTGCGAGTTTTTTAACACACGAGAAGTAAAATACATCTGCACCAGAGTGTAACACAAAACTTTTCCCCTCACTATAGCGAGGAAACTACAACGCAAAACATGCGTTCATCACTGCTTCCAGTAGTTCCACAGGTGGTAAATCATCTTTATTACTAGATTCACCTACTTTTATCAATTTTAAAGCAGTTAATTTGATTTTATTCAAGGATAAATTACTTTACCCACTAGTGGATAAAATGCGTTTTTACCCGCTGGTATTAAAGGACAAAACGTGTTTCCGAGCTAGTGAGGGGAAAAATCAATTACAACATTATAGGTTGCCATTAGCTACCTAAGTATATCAATTCAGCAGCTATTCGTAGTATTTTTTTTACATGGAAGCTATTACAGAGATTTTTTTTTTAATAATTTAGTTAAAAATACGAATATTTTATCAAATGCCTACCTAGGTCTCATTACTAAGGAGATAGCGTATATTACGACGACGTCTTATCGATTGCTTGGTACTTACATCATTCTGCTTTATCTTCAATCTCCGTTTATTGTCTTACACCCAATTACACGATTAGGTAATGTTATTGAGTGATTAATTACTTGTACTTAGGTAATATTTACTGATTTTACATGGACACGCTCGCTTCTTGTAACTAATAATCCGAATAATATGAGAATAACTCGCGTAAAGTTGCGTAGCCAAAATGGGAAATAATTTTAACTTACTTAATCATCCTTCTGTCTGTACCTTTGCCCTTTTACCAGAAAACTAATAAACTTTTTGATTTCAATTTGACCTGTGAGCCGATATTTCGTTTTCGAAAGCTTTATATAAAGCTCAAATACTTTCTACGAAAATCGTCTTGAACATTTCCAACATCAAAATTAATCTGTGAATGCCGCGAAGTAGGTATAGGTACGCTTTTATTTATTTTATTTTTATTTATTTATTGTTCTTCAGTTGCAGGAATTTAGAAATGAGTTATTTAATTTTAGCGAATCCCTTCCCGTGATATTCCCATTTTCAACGATCACTTTCGACATACTTGGAGTCTTGGTAAAGTAATGGACCGTGGGCGCAGACCACACAAACTTCGTCTGTTACTTTGTTAACTATATTGATAAGGAGATGCATGTTTGTCATTCTACCAAACCACTTTACGTCAACAGTTCAAGTGATAATAATAATGCTTCTGGTGACCAGAAGGCATGGCAACATTTCGCTCAACGGATCAGCATTGCTACCCAATGCAATGTGGCCAGCCTCCTGCACCTAACGACGAAGATATTTAGGTTTTTTTCTATTTTTAATCTATGTAAAAGTTTTTAATCTATGTAAGTATTATTTTTTTCTTGCACAACGGCTAGCCATACAGCGAGGAAAGGCGGCAAGCGTCCTAGGGACGATGCCTCGGTCAAACAGAATAAATTGATACTAATTAAATTTAAACATAATGGCATAATGTAATGGACCGATATTCATATTAAGCATGTTATTTTTATGTTGTTTAATAATTGTGAATAACAAATATGGCACAAGCAAGTAGGACAACTGGCTAGACATATTGCAGCCCTGCCGACACCTGAGGTCCGCTCCTCAAGGCGCCATCGCCACCCGCGGCCCATTGCGCCTGGGCGGGGCGGCTCGGGTTACAAAGCGCCCGCGCAGCCTCGCCACGCTCTATGACACTTAAACTGTCTGCAAAAATACACTTCATAATAAAATACAATAGGTACGCGAACTTGATGCCGTATAGCGTCTCTACCACCAGTCAACCATAAGGTAAAATAGAAAAGTTGTAGGCAGTGCAAAATCATGGTTACCTATCAAAAAACCATTAGGTACCTACTTTTACGGACACAATACCTACATACTTAATACATACGTAATGTATAATGTCTGTCAGTGTCAAACCATTTCCGTTACTAATATTTACAGCGATTATTGGAGCGAAATTTGGAATAGTATTTGATAATGATTTGGGATTTGATTTTGTTGGTCTGAATTTGACATAGATCGCGAGTTGACTGCGGATTGTAGACAATATTAGCCTAGAGTTGACCCGTGATGGGGCGCCACGTGACGCGGCCGAGTGACCCGGGGCGGGGCGCGTCGCGTTACAAAGCGCGCCGGCGCATTCGTCACGCCTGCGCAGTGCGCGACATGCGCAGAGCAGCGACAAAAAATCGCACAACACACACTGCCAAGCCAGTAACAAATACCTACACTAGCTCCCCTTCTTCTTTACGTTACTTATCCTGGCATTTGACCGCGACTTAAGAGAGCCTAGTAGCAAACTAGGCCTTTTTGGGATTCGCCTGATTTCCTTTCGAAGTTTTCCTTCACCAAGAAGCATCTGGAAAATATGAATTACATTTTGTGCATAGGTTTAGAAACAACTCATTAGGTTGAAACTTGAAACCCACGTCCGAATTAAAATCACGCGCTTGGACCGCTACTTTACCGGCGCTTTTTTCGATCCTACACTAACATCAGAACAGAATGATTTTAGGTATTTAGTTATCGTACATACCACCTGCGTTAATTTATGTACGGATTAGTGAGTTTTCACATTATCCGATCCGATATCGGATGTACGACCGAAATCCAATACATTCAAGCCGCCATCTTTGATTTTTGTCATTGAAATCCTTCCGACATCCGATATCGGATCGGATAATGTGAAAACGCACTTAGTATTAGTGAAATGCACGATAGTATCTAACTGAATGACGTGTCTTAGAGGTATGTACCTCGAATATTTATGTAGAATCGACCGTTCAGAAAACTCATCAGGGTGCGTAGCCGAATGGCAAAAACGCTTACGAAACGCTCACGAAACGAAACGCTAGTACATATCTATCTCTATCGCTCTTGCGTATTGACGCGACAGAGCCCGACTACCTTTCGCGGCGTTTCGTTTTCGTTTCGCGTCGGAGAAATGCCATTCGGCTACGGGGCCAGCGATGTTAAATCTGCAAAATTGTAAAAGACATAAGCTCGTATTTCTTGAGGCTTGTATGAAGAATTTCGAGAAAGTTTCCATTAAAAAACGTTGTAAGCTCTTCGAATACTGGAAATGTGTCTAATTTATATTCTAATTAAATGCGTCGTTAAATATTATATTGGTACATATATGTTTTAGTAGTTCTATGAATGAGTTACATACTTAAATGCTATTTTATGAATTCAGCGTAAAAAGAGTGGTATCGCTTTCAAGAACTTTGAAAAAGCGGTACCTATACTCGTAAAACTGCTCGTATTTTTGTCTTATCTGAGGTCAATATAGTGACCTACCAACAGTAAACATTTAACGAGACTACGAATACATATTATAACCTATATACCACCTACATACACCGTGTTTTTATTGAATTCCGTTGACTTTAAGGAAAGGTTCTTTAGATCAAATACAATTAATGTCTCTAAGAAACTAGTGTTTTAACTCTTACGGTTATCGAGTTATTAAAAAAATAAAAATAATTACTCAACACGAGCCTTTACCACTTCGTAGTGTTATTTGTTTTGACATGTGCCGTCAATCACTTGACACTAACTTGAATGTTATGCTTAAGGGCCTCTCACACTAATTAATTCATTTATTATGTATGAAAACGATGAAAATTTTATTTTTGCGAATTTAACTAAAAGTGATATACAGGATGTTTCCTGATAATGAACCTAACTACGTGTCGAATTTAACGGAAAACAAAAAAACACGGTGTATAATAATGGGTAATTTTTACCAATTATGATAATGATATTATAACGCAGGGTGTCGCAACCGGCGCGGTGTGACGTTTTTAGGGTTCCGTACCAAAAAGGTAGGAACCCTTATGGTGCGACTCTGCCCGTCTGTCTGTCCGTCTGTCACATTACTAAATATCTCGAGAACTATTTATGCTATCGATTTGAAATTTGGCATAGTTATGAACATTGTTAACCTCTACAAACAAAAAGCATAATTTTTATAAATTTAGTAATTTTAATCGTAGAAAATGGCCAAAATGAAAGGGGGGCAAATTGTAAATTTCAAGTCACTGTGTCAAGTGGGGTATCGTCAGAAAGAGCTCAAATTGAACATAAATAAAGTATTTTTAATAAAATTTTTGTTGTGGAAAAAAAATTTTTGAAGGAAAATGTAAAAAAAATCAATTCAACCATGCGTTCAGATGTATATCGTACTTTAAATGAATACGAGATTTTTTCGTAATTCATTCATCTTTCAAATAAAGTAAAAACTCTGGAAATCGGTTAACATTATAAAGAATTATCCCTGAAAAACAACATACTATACAGGTCGCGCAAATTAGTTAGCGAATACACCGAGAGACGGCGCTATAGGTACACAATAATGCTCATTAGTACCTATATACTTCTAGTCGAGTCTTTAGACTTATATGAAATCACTTAAACTTTTGAAAGTTTACGGAAAGGATACGAAACCCTCGGTGTGCGAGTCCGACTCGCACTTGGCCGGTTTTTTTTTACTTTATCGGTACATTTCATTTATTTAAACCTTGCATACGGGTGCAAGTACAAATTGAATTCAAGTTCGGGGGCCGATTTTTGAATCTCACGGCGTTCGAATTCAAAAAATTGTCACTGAAAATAGTAGGCAATTTCGGTGACAATTTTCTGAATTCGAACGCCGTGAGATTCAAAAATCGGCCCCCTGGGTTCATAGAAACAAAAACGTGTGATAAAGTCCAAATAAAGCTCCCTGGACTATAACGATAACTAATACCCAAAAACGAGTAGGTATTAGGTGTCTATTACAGTAGGTGTACGTATCAAAAAATCCTCGAGCACACGGTGGTGATCTTGGTTTAATGACATCCTAAGATAGACTACGCCTATAGGCTCCCTAGAGAAAACAATGCAAGTACAACTTTAGTTAAAACCTATATCAGAAGAAACCGAGTAGGCTTAAGCCATTATTATATAAACTGAAATAGATATCATACACGAAAGAAAAAACGACAAGGCCCACTGGTGGCCGAGTCAGGAATCGAACCCGGGTCATCAGCTTACGCGGCTAACGTCCTTACCACTACTTAGACCACCCGCCAAACAACAGATCAAAAAATATTTAATAAAATAATTTGATTTGTTCCCTAGGTCCTCCTGAGTACATAGGAAACGTTGCTATGGATCTGAGCATTGCTGGGTCCCGAGGAAGAGGAAGACCGAAGATGAGATGGGCAGATACCATAGCAAAAGACATGAGAGCCTGCGACGTTTCAGTCGACGACACGTCCGATCGTGCGAAGTGGAAGGAAAGGACAGGAAAAGCAGACCCCAAAATCAGATGGGAATAATAATGCTGAGGAGAGAGAGAGAGTTCCCTAGGTGTTAAGCTATTATTATTCAAGTAGGTATGTATTTTGCTGTTTTAAGCTACTTACCTAAGTGTCGAGCGTGATTAACTAATATAGGTCGCGTCACTACGTGCACTTCAGTTCGTTCGTGGTGCGCGTGCCGCGGCCGCTGCAGGACACCGTCGCAAGCGCAGACTTCTGGCCGAAAGGTGTGGTTTTTCAACGGCAACCTGCCAAATCCCACACCGGGGCAAACGACGCAACGGAGCCACGCTGTGACGTCATCGCCCAAATCAATTGTTTATTTTATTTTTATTGTTCTCCCTATTATTATTGTTCTCTTTATTTTCTCTCTTTTTTGTTATCTAAGTTTCGTGACGCATGGTTTTACTGTAATGTCATGTAAACATGTTTTTTCTAATAAATAAATAAATACTTATAGGCAGTAGGTAACATATACATACATACAGGTAATAATTACTGCAAAACGCAGGAATTTAGACCTATTATTTATTATTATTTAATATAGGTACCTACATAGGTGAAGAGGTGCCTAAATTAGCAAATAATAAATATTTCATAATATTAATCAATTAATTACGACAGACTTATGTCGTACCCAATAAAAAATCCCAAGCTAATTAACGTACGTGAAGTACGTAATAATAATAAAAAACACATTTCTGAGGTCATAGCTAATGTGGCCAAATAATATCAGTTCCGGGAAGTTCCCTATTACGAAATAGAAATAGGTACTTAGTCCGATTAAACAGTATAGTTTTTTTCTAAATGGTTCATCATTGTAAGCATTATTATACGTATTTTTATTCATTTATTTATTTAATAAAACATCTTAAATAAAAAACTTAAATATAAATAAATAAATAAATATTGGGGACACCTTACACAGATCAACTTAGCCCCAAACTAAGCAAAGCTTGTACTATGGGTGCTAGGCGACGATATACATACTTAAATAGATAAATACATACTTATATACATATAAAACATCCATGACTCAGGAACAAATATCTGTGCTCATCACACAAATAAATGCCCTTACCGGGATTCGAACCCAGGACCGCGGCTTAGCAGGTAGGGTCACTACCGACTGAGCCAGACCGGTCGTCAAATATAAATACAATGTCCCCCAAAACTGTTTACACAGTTTGACTGTGGGATTTGGGTGAATCTAAAGGTACATGATGATGATGATGTGTTCCTGTTATCCCTCACTAGGGACATAGGGCTCTTAGAAGAATCTTCCACTTTTCACGATCCTGGGCGACTGCTTCCAAATCCTTCCAGCCTAGTCCACTTGCGCCAGCCTCCTTCTCCACATAATAAAAAGGTACATACGTAGTACCTATTACTTAAATGAATAAATAAAAATAAATAATACAAATATTCAAAAACATCATCTAGGGGTCCATGCATGTGGTGGAATCTTAATAAATTGAATTAATAGCATTCTAGAGGCCTGTCGATTCCGATCGCGAGTATTTCTGAGACTGAGACTTAGAGCCACTTGAACCACCCGCTTAACTCAAGGTTAGTGGGCTGTCAACTGTCAAATTTCATATATAATGGTGGGTTAACCTCGGTTAACCCTTCATTTTCGGTGGTGCAGGTGACCCTAAGCTAAGACTATCAGTCGATATAAAAAATCAGGTCACATAAGTCTCAAATTAACCTACAATCATACTAATACCGTAATTAGCCATTTTAAGCAAACCAGGATTTGAAACAAAAAAGGGATGAGACAATTTTTTCTGTCACCGGCGCATAGAGTTTGACGAGTCGGTCGAGCCCCAAGGAAGTTAAATACCTATGACGTATCTAATTAATTGAAGAAACTAAAGGATGAAACCATGAACAGGATTACACTTGGAAACCTCGTATTACTATGCCAATGTCTATATTGTCTAGAGTCCTATCTAAAAAAAAGGGCAAACTCTGAAAAAAATATTTGAATAATTGAAATTAGGACTTTAAAGATTAATGTTTGTAACAAATCATAATATATCGCTTTCATTTCATTAAAGTGTCAAAAGAGCCTCTACGTGTTGACTTCAGCTCCGCGCACGCCCCCCAAATGTCCGGAATACGCAATGGTTTCTGTGATTAGAAAGACACAATCAATAAATGATACACTTTCCGATTCCGATTTAGCAACTTGATACAGCTTTGAAAATATTTTGATACGACCACTCATGAAACTAGTATAAAAAACTTCGGACGAGTTGAAAAGGAAGCATTGAGAGCAATGTTATTTGCTTTGTTGAAATATTCAGACAACTAGTTCATTTTTGTATTAAATTTTCAGTTGATTTCCACATTTTGAAAACAATACACTAGAAAATATTCCAACAGATAGAGCCATCTCGCGGCGAGTAGATACACTACGAAAGCGAGAGGAAGGTCATGAACGAACGTTTGCACGTTGTTCGAGCGTTTCATCTATTGCACGCGAGATGTCGTTATACTTGGTATTATTTTTGTCTTCAGTTTTCATAAAGGAAAAAATTAAAATAAATACCCAAATAATTGAAAAAAAAAACAAAATGTTATCCATGTCATTGTTTGTCAATAACCTTTTATCCTTCAGTTCTAATCAATTGTTATTTTGATGACTGAAATATACCTAAAGAGTAAGCTATGGGCAAGGTGTATAGTAGTGACCGGACCGGGCTAGGCGACACCGGCTGATTGAGTGATAGGTACTATATCACGAATATCACAATTAAGCGGCTGATAAATTGATACAAAGCCTTCTTGCACACGGCACTAGTGCCGTGTGATATTTATAGTTAAGGAGGAGTCGTAATAAATAATTGAATTCAAAATCTTTTAATGTTTTCAGCAGTTTTGAAAATAAGTACATTATGTCTAGTTACATCAGTGATAACAAAAATTAAAAACCATATTACCAATTAACGGCTAAAATGATAAGCCAATAACATTACATAAGGTTAGTCTTCAAGAAGGTAACCTCCAGAAAATTCTTGACTTGTAAGTACAAATCCATACTATAGATAGTTGAAGGGATGGAGAGTGACATAGGCTACTGTTTGTCTCTTTCTAACCCCCCACTTCCATAGAACGGGTGGAGAAAGTTTGTATGGAGCATTCCGCAATTTTCGAATTTAACGCGAGCGAAGCCGCGGCCAAAAGCTAGTATACATATCAGCAGCGGCTGGTCCATACAAGCCAATTCCCACCGGCTTGCCTAAAATTGATTACTAGTAAAGTACCTAATGTTTAGGTAGGTTTCTTTTTGCTCAGTGTTGCCTAGCAGAAATTTTCACCAGCCGCCACTGATACATATCGTCACTACTTTAAAAAAAACTTGTATCTTCGTCTGTCAATGAAAAGAAAATTGTGGTAAGTATGTATGGAATGCATATAGACTTACTGCGTTTTAACTTTGAGGAGCAGCGTGAGATACGAGATTTTTTCAAAGTAGTGACGATATACATCTTAGGGTCCTAGCGTCTCGCGAGCGGAGCGTCGGGCCAACTGTATGGAAAAAGACGCCGCGTATACAGTTGGCCCGACGCCACGCTCGCGAGACGCTAGATGTGGGAGACCCTTACTAAATACTTGGGTATTACACTCGTAGTACGATGATGATTTGATGATGCATATTGTTCAATTGCTCATCAACGTGCATCATCATGTTCGTCTAATACCGCGCCTACACCTGAACACTCTTTCACAATAGCTATAGAAATACCCTCAGCGGTAAACTGTATGACGCCTGAGTTTGCGGCTCTGTAGCGTACTAGGGACATCATAAGGTTTTTACCGTATGACTATAAGGTACCTATGCTATTTACTGTTAAGGACACTACTCTCCAAAAGGAAAAGTATTGTAACAAACAACTGCCACTTAAAGAGATGTTTGCACACGGCTCCAATCGCGCAATCGTAAGCTCTAATATCAATTAATACCACTGATAGCCGCAAGTTTGGTAACCAAGCGCTCGCCGCGTCTCCAATGTACGTAGGTATCTTATACTCGTTTGAACACGATTACCTAGTTACTAACAGGAAAAATGGAGGTGTTTAGTATGTTATGGTTGTGACGGTGTCTTCCACTTAAGGTGATGTCTGCACACGACTCTAATTTTCCTATCGTAAGCTTCAGTATCAATTAATGCCACTGATACGTGCAAGTTCGGTAGTCAAGTGAATCGTCAATATATGCCTATCTCGTATACACGCAGTCAAAGATAGTGTGTCGAGTGCATAGGTGTTTTAAAAAGGTATCAAGCAAGCTAAGCATACTGCCATTCTTGTAAGCGGTTATCGTAATATATTGATGCTTGCTTGTTTTAGCCACTTGCATTTTAAAGGCGATTTCTTATTTGTAGGTTATTTTTTAAATATAAGTACATACTATCGAGTAGAATATGCCGCAGCATTCGAAACAACTATACATAAATTACATAATAAACAGGTACAAACTATGCTTAACTCGAGTAGATATAGTAACAAATTTTTTCTTGTTTATATTGTCAATAGTCATTTACATATGTTAACTAAGTATGTTATGTTAATTGCAAGATTTCATAGGATGTAAAGGAATCCTATCTATTTATAGCTAATTAAGTAACGTTAAGCACTTATTTGTGTTTATTTAAATTCCAATTTATTACACAGTAATCAAATACATATTAGGTAAACAACAATCAGTGGACTTTGTACCTGTCGCAACAGTAAGACTAAGCCGAAATACATATATCCTACACACAATTCAAACAATACTATGAGGTTAAAAGTCTAAATCACAATATACTTGTCTTGGTACTCCATGCTTTAAGTATTAGTTGAATAAAACACAGTGAATATGAAGTTAAAAACGCGATGCGGAATAACTTACCGAAAGGTGCAGATTCCCTCTTTGACCGAGTGTCTTCACTGGTTTGAGTTCATTTTATTTTGATTGGGATCCCTTTAGTTATTTTCTTTATTTTAGTTATTATCTTTTCAATATGTACATGATCAGTTTTTCTTTCTTATATTGACTTGTACTTAATATGTGTCACTTTATTTTTAATTTTTAAAACATTGTCGAAACCACCCGACATTAAGGAGGTCAGAATACATATAATTATGTATACCAAAGAGTGTTTAATTGAGACGCAAACAACTGTAAACCAAACAGCAAAAGTAGCCATACATTTTGCACACGCTTTTCCTCGATATCAATATTTCTCAGCAGCGCGAACGATCGCCACAGTTCACGTGCGCGTACACCTCGAACAGGCCTTAAACCTTTATAAGGCCGTCTACAAGGTTTAAAAAATATATTGCAGTTATCAAAGTATATTGCAGTTAATCCAGCTAAGTATTTAGATCAATTTAGAATACAAATTACATCCCAGGAAAAAGCAATCTAATTACTTATTGTAAATCTTAAATCTGAACAATACTTAAGTTGAATTTCTATTGTTACTTTACCACACATCTACTCGTATGTGGTCCCTGTATGCACTGTGTCTGGAAAAGGGTTTTTCCACGAGGCTTCAGGAGTCGGCAGATCTTCGCGAGGCTTCTGCTTTTAGACTAAATCACCCTCGACATCGAATACCACCCGGTCCTATGCAGGTAAGACCCTTCAACTACTGAATTGGATTACCATAGTTATATCAATGCAAAAGGACTTCTACCTAGGTATAAAATGCTCAATGTGAATAGTGAATATGTAGATTTTAAGTGTCATCACTTACAGAAACCTTGTCGTCATAAAAATCATCTGTTTGATGTGCTCTAGCTGGAAAACCGACATGAGTTCTTGGTAGGTAAAACCGAGAGGAGCCTTTTCCTGATTATTGTTTGTATTCTGTGTTCTATACCCTGTGCAAGTGACTCGAAGTATTAGTACTCGTAGGTGTTCCATCAAAAGCTTAAATGTAAAATGAGCACCAAGTTTAATATTTACAATATGTTGGCTTCGGCGGCGAAAGAATCATAAATATCCATAAAGGATTGGGCGCCAAGTTCTAGTTGCCTTGAATTGAATATAAACGAGTTAAAACAAGTTAGACCTCCGGTTGTCGTTTCGGTCAATTAAAGTTCAGGAATCAATTTGGCTAGTTTATACGTTCAGGCAACATCTTTATAATATTTGCAGTTTACGGTTATAAAATGTTGTATGTTACTCTGGGGTTCAACTTCGGAAATGTTCACTAGCTCGGGCATGAAATCTGTTAAACAACAGCTTTGCCCCTGTAAAACACATAACTATTACCAACATCGTCGGAGTAGCTTGAATTTTCGCTTGATAAACTCATTAGATTATAATTACGTTATTTACTTACCTACCCCGCATGCATAACTCGTCTAATCGCTGTCGTTGACTCAAAACGACGCCGTTCATGCAATCAATGATCAATAGTCGTTGGATTACTTACCGTCTGATTGATTGGTCGCATACAAAGATTACTGTGCGTTAATGTTAGCAATAACCTGCTAGTCGCATACGGCTAGGTAAGTAATATAGGTAGGCACTGGCTGGACACCGTGCAAGGTCACTTTGTGTGCGTATGATATATAAGTACGGTACGGTCAGCCGTACTTATTTACTTAATGCAATTAAGTATAAAGTTGTATAAAAACATAAAAAGAACTTAAACTACTAAACTTAAACAGGATAAATATATGTACATAAAAATATTTACAATTAAAAGACAGGAGCAAGCTCGGCGCCGGATGGTAGGGTGCCCAGAAGGCTGGTAGCATTTCCGCGCTGGATCGCGATGCCTATCCGCTGCGCAAGAAACGAGCCAGCCCTCTGGTCACCCGTAGCATCTACGAGGCGCTTCGCCAGCTCCTCCTTAATGCAATTTAGGCGTCTGACCTTACTTTACCTTAGACCTTGGCAGTATTGAGCTCGTGCGTTTTAAATATTTAAATTGCTTAGTTGAAAAACCAGAGCGAGTCCAAACAATGAATTTAAGTTAGATAATTTTGGCTCCAAATTATTCTGTACATTTTAAAATATTGCATGCTTCGAATAACAATAAATGGTATTACACTCTGATGAATCAAGAACGCATATAATTAAATATAAGTAGAATCAGATTAGACCGAGCTAATTAAGACATATCACGTACCCTGCAAAATCCTTTCGTTAAAAAAATACTTACCTACGAGACCTTTGAACTGTAGACCTCGCATCGCAAGTCTCAGAGGAAACTTGTTCCAAAAAATCCTAAATTTTCAGTTAAATAAAACCTTTCAATCGAATCAGCTTACAAAATTTCTCGAGAATCATGCCCTCTATCTATGAGGAGCACAACCTAGAAAAATGAAAGCATTTTTCGGAAAAACTTCAATCAATCAACTCACAGGTACGCTAAAGGAGAGTAAGAGTGTAATAGCTACGATTTTAAGACAACTGCGTCTGACACGGAAGAGACTTCATTGTCCGGTAGACATGGTAACAGTTACATGGTCCAGGGATTACCATGTCTACAGCACAATGAAGTCTGAGCCGGGAATGCGCGGCGACGGGGGCTGCTACAAGGTTGTAGTTGTAGCAGCCCCCGTCGCCGCGCACACTCGGGGCGGACGCTTCTGGGCGGTTATCAGTTCGTTCAGTGCACGCTCGGCTATATATAAGGGTGCTCTGTGCCCACTCACGTCACAAGTAGCCGCACGGTGCTATACGACAGGAATCTATCAGATAATAGGTAAGTGTCATCAAAGCATAGCGATTTCTCAATCAGTGTTTTATCGGACATTATTTTGAAAACGAATTGAAAAACAACACATCAATAATAATGCCCTACTGAACAGATGTCATTTACACCAGTGTAGTATAGGTACCTCTCCTAGATACCCCCTACTGAATGTATTGACTTCATACAATAGAGAGATAGGATCCAATCCGTCTAACAGCCAACACGCGTGGCCGGGGAGGGGGAAACATACAAGCAATAGGTATTGAAACATACACGACTTTTTTAAAGCCTTGTGATAGAACCAAAATGTTTGTTACAGTTTATGTCCTATAGGTATCTAAGTAACTAGGTACTTAAATCATTCTGCCTTCTAAGATGCCTGGTTAGATACGAATCACAAGAAAATTTGTTTAAAAACAACAGATGATGTTCTGGTGCGCAACTCATAACAGTCGGAAAAGCTTTTGGAAAACAAACACGAATTTGGAATTTATGCTCAAGATTACGGTAAACATGTGAATAATTTTTCCCCCTACGGCTTACGGCTGCTGCCTGATTATGGGCACTTTTTGCCAGTAGGTATAGGAACCATAGAAAAATCTGCGCATCGACATGATCCACATATAATGCTCGTACACTCTATAAATAGTGGTTGTACAAAACGCTGTTGCACAAAATAAGTTCTTAGCAAACAAATACACCCAATATCCGCTTCGAGGACTGCCAAATGACTTCACATACATTACCTCCGCGTGGCACGAGGGACTGCCTGATTTACACACGAATCACTGCCTCTTACGAACGGTACCTACCTATGCTTGCCAGCCACCTGATGCCAGCCATGCCAACAAATATACCTAATAGAGGGATCAAAGCTACTCAATATAGTTAGTTCGTCTCAATATTTTCGTAATTTTCCACGTAAATGCTGAATAAGTACTGAATTGAATAGCACACAACTTTAAAAATAGGTACCTTAAGGTACCTACAGTTGGTCAAATCTCGACTGGGGAGAAAAAGTAACTGGTCCATTTCTTCCATGTTTTACAATATTTGTATTATTAAATAGAGTGTCCACCGGTTATAATATTATAATATAAGTTGACGAAGAAGCGTGGGCCGGGCAGGCCCAGGCAAAGATGGCGAAACGATCTTGACGCCTTTCTGAAGAACTGGCCGGAGGAAACAGAGAACAGGCAGTCATGGAGAGCCAGGGGAGAGGCCTTTGCCCAGCAGTGGGACACTCAAATAGGCTAACAAAAAAAAAAAAAAAGTTGACAGATTCCGCAACCAACCGAACGCTTCAGGTGTCAAGTTGGTATATATAGAGATGCTCCGAATTTATTTTTCCCCTCACTAGCTCGGAAACACGTGTTTTGTCCTTTAATACCAGCGGGTAAAAACGCATTTTATCCACTAGTGGGTAAAGTAATTTGACCTTGAATAAAGTCAAAATAACTGCTTTAAAATTGATAAAAGTTGGTGAATCTAGTGATAAAGATGACTTACCACCTGTGGAACTACTGGAAGCAGTGATAAACGCATTTTTTTGCATTGTAGTTTCCTCGCTATAGTGAGGGGAAAAGTTTTGTGTTACACTCGGGTGCAAATGTATTTTACTTCTCGTGTGTTAAAAAACTCGCAAGTTCAGGATTCTATTCTCGAACCACTCGCTTCGCTCGTGGTTCAACTATAGAATCCTTCCACTTGCTCGTTTTTCAATTCCACACTCGGCGTTAAAATACAACTTTGCCCCCTTGTATAACAAATAACTATTATTTATTTATTTATTGTATTTCCCATATAGGTATGCAAGATACACTTATGTCCGTCAGGTTTTTCCATACAACTAAAACAACTGTTATTACTTACTAATACCTACTACACTTATTACTAGTACACTAATGCCTATTTATTCTAAAGTTACAATTTTGCAATTCACCCAAACAAGTTTGTCCTTCAAATAGGTACTTCAAATAGGTAATCGCATGTGACTGTATAATTATTTATATTATATCCTTTCATGCTGTTATTTACAAAGCCTTTTAAAGATACCCAATTAAAGGTACCTAATTAATATTATACAACTTCTGATACCTACTCCTTATTAAAGAGGATAGTTTAAAAAAGTTTTAGTTAAAAAAATTAAGATCTCTTTATCTACCACTATTGCTCCAATACATAAGTAACAGTAATGCGTGAGTAAGTAGTAGTTAAAATAAGTCTAAAGCTAAGCTATTATTATTTGCACTACATTCGAGAGTGGACTAACATTTTAATTAATCGGCCAGCAAAACTATGATAAAATGATGAACAAAAAACACAAGTTATTCCATTTAAAATGTTTGTGATTAGATAAATAATAATGATAAGTCATTAAAATCACGTTAGGATATTACCTAAGCCTAACTGATGGCAGCACTTGTTACTCAAGAAGCGCTTATTGTACTCGTATATATAATGGTCATTGATAGATTAGATAACAGCATGCACAGTATTTGTAAGTACTTACATATAGTAAATACTCTTGCTATTAACACACGGTCTAGATTAGTTTTGAACCTCATCTCAGCGCAACAAGGTAGAAGTCAGTCAGGTCTTAGGTAACTATGTCGGTGTGTGGTGCTCCATCCAAATGTCACGGGGAGCCGTCGCCCGCGCATGTGAAGTGCCCAACCGGCAGGTTGTATCTCGCGCTTCCTTCTCTACTGAGTACTGACCGATCTGCTCTGAGGAACTTGTAAAATCGGATTTTTTAGTAATTAGTACCTAGTCTTCCTCCCCTGATAAATGTTACATTGTTTTAATAAATATGGCATATAGGCACTGCCGTAACGTATACTATTTTAAAACAGAATTGATAACATATATATTTTCTTACAATAACAGGTATTTAGTTTGAAAAGCATATTTGCAATGTCTATACTTAATAACCTAACAACAAAATTAAAATTTTTAAAAAACCCCCGACCGCGGCATAGTAGACCGATTTTCATGAAACATGGCTAAGAACACTCCCGACTAACTCAACTTTCAGACAAAAAAAACTAAATCTAAATCGGTTCATCCGTTTGGGAGCTACGATGCCACAGACAGACACACACACAGACAGACAGACAAACAGACAGACACCCCGTCGCTTTTGCGTCGGGGGTTAAAAAATTGATACTAATAAACCACGAATAATATTCACATTTGCTTTGATTTGATAGAGGTGCAGCAACGCATTTGATGGTGGTATATTTGTATTCAGCGCCGTGCTCTATGTCATGTTTTTTATCGATGTATAGTGATGTCACCTACTACTTATTTACAATAGATTCGTAGTGGGTTTTTCGTGATACGACACGCGAAGTTATGGTTGGTACCGTTGCATATTAATGCGAACAATCAGCGTAGTTTTTAGTGTGGTAGGTATACAAAATTTAGGTCGACAACGATTTAGGTTAAAAATTTAATTTATTTTATTTGTTTGTTCTGCTACAAACAAATTGTTACGTTCGAAAAAAACTTCACTTTTTTACTAGTGCGACTCATACAAATCTATAAGTTTCAAAATATTAAATTTTTATTTTTATTTATTTTTTATTAGGTATCTTTCATCGAATAAACTGAACGCCATAAAAATTATTCGTGATAAAGAACTTCCTTATTGTGTTTTTACTGTTATTTTTAATATTGAAACCTTTTAAAGACTAGCCCTATAAAGGCCTGGTTACGTATTAGCAACTTTCTATTTTTCGACACAGTAAGTCACATAAAATTAGATACATATTGTTTTACGAGCAATCAATTCCCTTCACACGAGTCTGCGATACGAAAGTGTACGAGTATTTAATACGCACCTAGCTATACTCGGATAAGACGTGTAGTGTAGGCTAGTTTACTTTTGCAGCTATACAATCTAGAGGTATTAACTATTTATATAGAAGAAATTATATAAAGGTTATATCATTGAAATATGTTTTTAAATAAATAAATAAATAAATATCCACGTTAAGGGTTATTTATGTTCCTTAAGACAATAGAATATTAAAACTACCTAATCATCAGATAAATTAGTGAAGAAAAACAATAATCTACAACTACTTTACCAGTAGGTATTATATGATTTACGAGTGTAGGTATATCTAGTAGTAGTTAACTATAATGTAATTAAATACGCAAAAAACACATATAAACATATGTTGATCGAATTAAAAGAATTGGATTTTCAAACACATGACTTTAGTGATAAAAATAGCTTATTATTTTTGGTGTTCTTATCACTACGTATACTACGTTGCTAACTGCAAACATAATATACGTATACGTATACGGAATTAACATAATTATATCTTGGATGACTCACTTTACAATTTGATTTATACTTATAAATAAAGTGCCAGACAATTAATTATATTCTGATCTTTTCTCTTGTTTCAACTACGTGTTTAAGTATGTTAGATTTTATGTCCTTATTGGGGTAGGTACGTATCACAATGTCTAAAATTAAAAAACCTAACGTTAAATGACCTCCGTTCAAAATACCTAAAATCTAAATACATAATGGTGTTTCGACCGAAATTCAAAATATCTAAAGTTTAAAAAGGTGCATATTATAATGTCTAAAATTAAAAAAAAACTAACAGTAAATGACCTACATTCAAAATACCTAAAATCGATATACCTAATGATTAAATCCGAAAAGCAAGAATGTCTAATAAATGGGGCTTAAATAACCGGTTTACCCTTGAATCGCCGACAGACATTTAATCGAATATTATTTCAAAGACAATGCTTCAAATAATTTAATTTCATCAACAGTTCATATCGTAGAATGATCGATACAAGTCAGATTAAACCGTGGACTTTTACTTCGTAGATAACTTATTCCGAGTATATTCTAGTATATCGTGGTATTTTGATTCGTGTTTTTTCATTTCAATTTTGTATATTTCATTTTTTAATTTTTCTAAAATTGTACCTACAATTTGTAAATTATTTGTTTTTGTGTTTGGTCACAACTAACCTAACCTTCTTCTAACCTAACCTAAACCTATTTTAAATGTCGTTCGTTGATGTGTAGGGTCGCAGTTCTAACCTAAACTAAACCTACTCTGTAAGCCGTTCTTTTCTGTGTGATAGCAGTTCTAATCTAACCTAAACCTACTCTGTAAACTGTTTGTTTTTGTGTGTGCTCACAGTTCTAACCTAACCTAAACCTACTCTGTAAACTGTTTGTTTTTGTGTGTGGTCACAGTTCTAACCTAACCTAAACCTACTTTAAAAGCCGTTCGTTGTTATGTAAGGTCGGAAATCTAACCCAACCTAAACCTACTCTAATATAGGATTTAAACCAATCGGGTTCCCTCTTTTTGGCATACCTATAATTGTCCGAAACGATTTTCGCATAACTGACTTCGCATAATCGATTTTCGACGAATGTTAATTTGGCAGAAAAAATATTTGGCATAATCTAAAATAATAGGTACTAATATTACTTTGTCCGAAAATAAGTTCGCATAATACTTTTTAAGCCGATTGTTTTTTATGAATAAAATTGATTTGCATATTTGTATTTGGCATATTTCTTAAAATCAGAATAACCACCCATACTAAATGCAGTCAGGAGAGTCGGTTAGGTTAGGTTAGAACTGCGACCTCAAGAAATACAATATTTTGTTAAGAATGCACGAATGTCGGTTAGGTTAGGTTAGAACTGCAACATCAATATAGTAGTATTTAAGTAGCTATGATAAAAATCTACTACTTCGGTACTTAATACAAATAGCTAGCTAGCAAATGAATCATTTTAGGTATTTTGACCATACGGTATTTCAAATGTTGGTGTAAAAAATTTTGGTGACATAGTTTTTGGTACTTATTTCAAATATTAGGTATTTAGTCTAATAGGTATTTTAAATTTCGGTAATTCGTAGGTAGGTGTAACTTGCTTAGGTATTTAAAATCATTAGGTATTTTGATTTTAGGTATTTTGAACGTAGGTCATTTAAGGTTAGGTTTTTTAATTTTAGACATTGTGATACGTACCCCCTTATTGATATTAACCGTTGTCATCAATGAGATGTTTTCCTCAAGAATTTTCCTTAGAATCTTTATTTATTGGCATCGTCATAGACGAAAAACTAAACTTCAAGGAGCATGTGGCAGCAGTCTCGGCCAGAGTTCGAAAGCTGATTCACATAATGAAAATGTTACGAGAGTCAGCTGAATTTTCTTTATTAAAAACTATATATTTATCACTAGGGCAGTCTATAATTAATTACTGCATTTTAGCATGGGGAGGTCAATCCTCTGCCACTCTACTGAAATTGGAAAGAGCACAAAGGGCGGTGTTGAAGGTTGCGCTGAAGAAACAAATTATGTACCCAACACAGGCATTGTACTACGAAGCACAGGTACTTAGTGTTCGAAAACTGTATTTGATGAGGGTAGCACTGCACGTGCATAAAACAGTTCTTAACTCACCCAACTACGACAATCTACTCAAACATCGTTTATTTAGAATTCCCACCACAGGTGTTAATACCAAATTTGCATACCATTTTTCAACATTTTTGTTTCCCCGTATTTACAACCGCTTAGTTAGTTTGTATGAGTTTAAAAATCTCTCCATCTACAAGACAAAAAAGTTGCTATCGAAAAGCATGATAAATCTCTCTTATGTAGATACGGAAAATCTAACGAAGATTACGTCATAATCAGACCCAACTTTCAGACACTGAAATACATCTACATACCTACACACACACACACACACACACACGCACACGCACACACGCGCGCGCTTGTGCATGTTGTTATGTCATTGTATAAATACTATTTAGGATTCCTTTTGCATGTTACTTACCTACCTATGTACTTGGATCGTAAGCCATAACTTAAGCCTATTCTCTTTATTTAAAATCCCAAGTAACTAAATGTAATTTTTTTTTTAAATAGTTTCCTAGATTAATGTTGTTACTAAATGCCGCAAATATTTCTGTTAATCTTACATTCTCCTCCACGATACAGGCTACGCCTAGTGTGGAGGTCAGTATAATGTACCACTGACTAAATTTATATTGCCAAATAAACAATTTTGTTTGTTTTGTTTGTTTGTTTGTTTGTTATTGAAATTATTTCTAAACTAAAAGTAATTAGGTATCCCTGAAACGTGCCCCATACAAATATAGAAGGATACTGGAACTGCACAACTTTTGATAATTCCCCAAAGAAATATCGTCGATCTATGAAAGGTGACCGCTCACTCGTAGGGTCAAAGACCCTTACCTGACATGTTACATTGTACACTCTAGATTTCCTAGCTCAGCTTGGATGAAGCTAGTGCTCAGCACATTGTGCAGTAGGTATACGCTGATACGAAACGAAGTAAGTAGGTGAGTTGAGTTGCAGTGTGTCGCAAGCATGCTTGCCGCCGCCGCCGCCGCCACTGCCGCCAGACCGCGACCGCGCACCGCCGATACACCACGTCTGCCGACGGTTCTCGCAAGTCGACTGTCGATATAAAATCGCGTGTGTTTATTTACGAAGCCTTCAAATTTGTTGGAGCAACGAACTTCTTTCAAAACTTTAATTGTCCTTAACTGGCTGATTTTTCGGTGAGTTTTTTAACTAATTAGTTACTCGTAGGTATAATTTTTAAGGTGTTTTTGGAAGTTTGAAACTTTAGGTCTAACCTGAAGTTTCAAACTTAATTAGTAAAACCGAATTATTAATAAAAAAATATTATTATATAGTCTTCATTATATAGTCCGTTCCTTGTTTACATAAATGGACATGGTTAAAAATTAAATATAGCGTTAAAGTTTGAGGTCAGTAAAAAAAAACTTGATTGAGCAGTTGTGCGCGTAGCCTTGTGTTGTTTAATTAGGTAATGTGTGTTTACGAGTTTTAGGTCATAACTTAATTTGCCGGATTTATGCATAAAGTGATTACCTTTGTTCGGCCGATTAACTTCTAATTGCCTTATTGTTTACATATGGATGCTTGATAATAGAACTACCTCTATAAGTAGTAGTACGAGTAATTAGTGAAACTAGATGAAAAAATGTCAATTAGTGGCAAGTTGGCAACTACAGCTTTCTGAACTAAAGCAGTCCGGGAATGTTGTTGGTAAACAGGTAGCTGGAAGAATGCTCCGAGATCACTTCTTATCTTGGGCATTCGCTGTTACTTTTTGTAGAAAACTGCTCGTACCGTGCGTCCAAGAAAATGTTGACCATACTTGCTGCAGTTGTAACATTTAATTGGTGCGACTATTTTTTTTATCATTTTGACGATGGCCCAATTATTTTGGGTATTTTTCTGACTTTTTAGTGTCCTCTTATCTGTTATTCTATATTTAAATACTTTTTGACAATATCGTCTCACCTTAAGAAAGGTAAAATTATGTTTCGATGAGTGGGTTAGGTAGGCTGCTAGTATTTTTTTTTGTTTTTGAGTAAATAATAAAAAACACAAAATTAAACAATGCACACATTGTACACTGGGGGTAATTATATCCCTATCCACCAAACCAGCCAAATTGATTAGTTAACTACAGTAGATAACAACAGAGGCGTACGACGTACACGCCTTGGTAATAAAAAGATAAGTTTTTTTGCGTTTTATCATTATACTTAGTTGCTAACTTACACCTACACATTTATTTTCGTAAGTGACCGTTGACCGCGGCACCAAAACAAAACAAACGGCCTCTGCGCGTGCGCGTGCCATGCGCCGCGCCGCGCGCCGTCGACGCAACCGGCAGAGTCTTTTACGCCGACGTTGCCGGCGTGTTTGGCCGCTGTCCACATTGTGCAAGTGTTTATGCATAGGAGCTGCTATTTGCAACAATATTGCCTCAAGCTACGAGTAGGTACACGTTTTCATTAGACAAAGCGATCAAAAGTCAAAGTTCAGGACTTCGGCCGGCGGACCAGCTGGACTCACCAGAGTCTAATGGTCGACCGTTGTGATAATTGGGTGCACCGAGAACACATTGTATGTATTTGTAAGAGTTGCAATACAATCTCTAGTGCAAGTTTGGCTGGAAACGAGCTCCATGTAGAGACAATGTACTCAGGTATTGTGAACCAGTTGTATTTGCATGCGCAGCCGCAGACCGGCCCCGGCAGCCGGCACTAACTGTAACTATCAATAACTGCACTAATGGGCCTAGTTCGGTTACAAACTACTGCCCAACCAGTACTGCGTACTATTAAATACGGGTACTACAACCTTTCCGCGTTCATGTTAGTAGGTCTGTTACATAGCCAACTTAGCCAAGACTGTTTGCAGTCGCTGTAGCGGAACAAGATCCGTTTAGTACCTCAACGAATATGTTTTTGTTTGTTTTAGTGACGTTCGTTTTTTTTTGCATAAAATATGACCAGAGATGGGACAACTGGGCGTCATTCTAACAATATAAGGTGCATTAACCGAAAACGTCATACAAATGACGCCCAACTGTCCGATCTCTGAATATAACACAAGTACATAATAAGTCGTTATCTTTACAACGGAACAATGTTAGCATTTAGTCGCAAATTTAAGAATGCTAAGGTCATAAAAGTGCAAGTTTATGTACGTTTACCGCATCCTTTGATAACACACTGACTACCTGGAACGATCAGTCGAACATATATGTCATTCAAACACACTAAATTTAACTACCGGTTTATAATCCTATAATGATAAGTCACATAGGTATACCTACAACGCGTTCTCCGTGTAAGTTTCACATGAACTTTAAACTCCAGAAACAAAAGTAACTTTAGTTTAAAAAGTATCCTGCGTTTTCTTTGGATTTCTCAACCGATTTCCAATCACTCATTAAATACTGTAATACTTATACTTAGATCGACTACAGAAACATGAGCACCTATCGCAAGGGTTGACTAATTTTTCCACGGCGTGTCTAATGTAATGAAAACTCGTGAGCCGTAGCTAAAGTGGTGTCAAACACGCTTTATCTCGAGCCAACGCCGTGCACCGTGTAGCGTAGCCAGCAAGTGTTAACGATAAGAGCAACATTGCTCTCTCCTGTTGAGTCAAACCTATATAAGCCAAACCATCGGCAATACTACCATTAAACAGCCAAAATCGTGCAGCGTAGCTAGCAAATGTTCACGTTAGCAAAGTCGGTTCGGTCAAACCAAACTATCCCTTGAAGATCGCTAAGGACTGTGAGTCTGACGCTAGAGATTATAACACGCGATGAAAGTAAACTTTTGGTTGCATATAGTATCCAAAGTTAATTTTTTATTTATCTTTGCATCTTTAGGTTCTGACGATAAAACTCGACTCGTCTAACTCGCCTTTGGTAATACTCGATAAGAGGTGTAGCCACTTTAGTGTGATAGTATGTAACTCTGTAATAGCAAGGCCGAACGATTGTTCTGCTGCGCATTGTTACCCATTAAGTAATGTGCAATTAGACGCATTGTGTTCTACACATTTGGTGGACGTCATGAAAACCACTCAGTCGTTGCAGTAACTGTCAGAATGTTAATAAGCTTGTACCTAATGCATTCTGAACTCTGTTCTGCTATATAAGTAGATTGAAATTAATTAAAACTTGAGGCTAAATTATTATGTTAGCCGCTAAACTCGTGACTCGTTCATGAATCAAATTGAGTCTGACAAATCAGTCAGGCTGGAAAGAGTGGAAAGTAATACGGAATATGATAAAGAAGAGATATACTATATGCACGTGATTACTAGGTACCTTACCCTTAAATACCAATTTTCACTCATTCACTACGACCTTGGATAAAAGTCGGAGTGCGATAACTCTGCTGATAACAAAACAATACAGAGTGGTTGAAAGAGGTTCCCTACTCTCAATGAATTACATTGAGATTAGATACAACAATCGCATGTACTATCTTTTGATTACAAGTAGCTGAATATTTTGCCCACTGACCAAATTATAAGTAATCTAAAGCTATATGTATAGCTAACTACATTATAGCTTGGAATTTATTTAATATACACCGTGTTTCACTTAACACTAAAAACCTGAAAACAGTTTGTTCAGAATCGAGAGCAGAATCGATTGAGCTATATCTTGATGGGGGTAATATTTTTATTTAAATTAGTATTATTAGTTATTTTTTATGTGCCTATTCTATTGTATTCGTAATACAACATTGTGTATATCGCATTGCTAGAGGTTGTTTACCTTTTTCAGTATTTGGGGGTATTAATACTGGCTGGTTATATGGACGATTATTTTTTCCGCTACGAGTTTGACGTTGTTTGTCAGTTTAATCTTAATGTTTATCATAAGTCATAACAAATTGAACTCGTAATTAGGTACGAGTACAACCTTGTCATTTTGAAAATTGGGTTTAAATTTGCTTACTGCGATTACCTGTCCAATTTGAAATTTACTGTGACAAAGCTTTAAAGTGTTTTACAGTGACATCTTAGCTGTCTATTGGTAAACCTTATGTCGTTGCAGTAACGTACACACATAAATAGTTTTATGGGTTTATGATGCTAGTTAGCAATTATTTTATTGAATGTAGAGCTAAAAGTCAAGTAGAGCTGTACAGAAAATTAAAAATTCAATTTAAAAAAAAAGTAACCATCAGATTAAAAGATGAATACTCTAGATGAGTTTAAAAAAATAAAAATCAGTTGGGGTGTCTGAGGTTTTGAGTGATACCGGAAACACGTTGTATGTATGTGTGGTGACGCCGATCGATAAATCATTTGAATAATCAGTCATTCACTTGCATAATTGAAAAGATTTTCGGGTCTACACGTGTGTTTCACGTGTACAATAAAAGAGTAGGTTAGTAAATTTCTGTAAATAAGCGCCCTAAGCGGTATTTTAAACTACTATAAATATGTTTTCCTCAATTTAAAGGACAACAGAGTTTCTTTATTATATGTATGTATAATGTACATAGGTATTTGTTATTGCGGGGTTATCTGAGGAGCCGAAAAGGTAGTGCGTGTTGTAACCCGGCAGGGCAGGACACTAAGTAGTAAATGTGTGACATCCGCGAGCTGTGCGCGTGACCGCGGAGGAGGTCCCCAACGGTTATTGTTTCAATTGAGCAAATCGCTCGCAGGCGACTGAGGGATCCAGATCTACATATGCATGTTCGCCACTCAGCCGGCCTAATAGGCGAAATGACAACCGTTGACTCTAGATGCCGATCGAAACACAGTTTGGCTCAAAAGCTTACGATAAAGATAAAGTATTATCGTAAGCGTTTGTGCATTTGGTTACGTACCCTACTGTACCCTTCGCGCGGGCATCCGAAGGAACCTAGCGAAACCGTCCTCAGAAAGTGATTTTGATTGATTTCATCGATTATATATTTGTTATCTGTAAATTGAGCCCAATGGAATCCTTAAAAACAATTATTACAACAATAAGTGTTCAATACTTTCATCCAATTTACTCAGTGCCATAAATGTCCCAAGAGATGGCGAGTATCGTCGTGACTCTGCCATTAGCTCTAAGCACAGAATAGATATTAGTACAAGTACTCTAAGCGCGGAATCTGCACACTCTAGAGAGACGACAATTTATTTTTCCCCTCACTAGCTCGGAAACATGTATTTTGCCCCTTTAATACCAGCGGGTAAAAACGCATTTTATCCACTAGTGGGATAAAGTAATTTGACCTTGAATAAAGTCAAATTAACTGCTTTAAAATTGATAAAAGTAGGTGAATCTAGTAATAAAGATGATTTACCACCTGTGGAACTACTGGAAGCAGTGATAAACGCATTTTTGCGTTGTAGTTTCCTCGCTATAGTGAGGGGAAAAGTTTTGTGTTAGGTACACTCGGGTGCAAATGTATTTTACTTCTCGTGTATTAAAAAACTCGCAAGTTCAGGATTCTATTCTCGAACCACTCGCTTCGCTCGTGGTTCAACTATAGGATACTTTCACTTGCCCGTTTTTCAATTCCACACTCGGCGTTAAAATACAACTTTGCCCCCTGATATAACAAATAACTATTAATTTTATGAGCCATTGGCCCTGGTCGTCTGGAGCGGCAATTACGATCAAAATTGTTGTTAGGCATTTTAATCGCACCAAAGTCGAGTCAACATACATCATATATAGTCTGGAAGAGATCCCTTAAAGGGATAAGTTCGCCTTTGTACTTGTAATAAGCTCTTTTTCCTGTGTGTTGTGTTATTTTCTGGTACAATAAAGTGTTTTACTACTAGTACTACTACATACGTGACCTGCCGGTACGCCGGTCTTGTCCTGCGCGTATGCGAACTATCTCGTTAGTTCGTTTGTTTGCGTCTTTATCGCTCTCTATTCGAGTGATTGAGAGACAAAACGGACGATGGTTCGACTCAGAGGTTCGTATGCGCATGTCTTAAGTATGCAAATGTCGCACGCCGGGTCGTGCCGTCCGGTTTCCGATGTCACGAGATAACACATAATGCTACTTTTGAAATACCTACTCGTGTACCTCGTGGTTGTAAATTAGTATTTTTACATAGGTATGCGTATTTTATACCTAAAGTCTCTTGAACTAGTTGCACCTGTGCAAATCTTTTTCTAGTTGAGTCATTGAGTTGCTCACTAAAGCTACGCAATATGCAATTATACCAATAAATGGTATTTCATTTATTGTAACATTACTTTCCTAATTGATGATTCTAGAAATCGAATACATGGAAGTGATTTGATTGCATCCAAGGAAAGTGACAGCTCTGGTCTGTGTCGGTCGTAAAGATTGTAAAGATTATATTGTTCCGTTCCGTTACCGGCATAGCTGGGCACCGTTAATCAAATAGTTAACTTCGATATTCGTTAATCCGTTACTTAAAAAGTTAACTTCGTTAATCGTTAAAGCGATACATTTCGGTAGATTTAACGGAAGTTAAAGTTAATCGATAATCCGTTAACACGTCATAAAAATAGGACTTCACTGTAGGTATTATGTATATCTATTTTCTAAGTATCCACCAAAAACCATTAAAACCTGTGACGCCAATCGGTAAAAAACCGAAATGTAATAATTACAGTCTCTTCGGGCTTTTACCGCCGTTGGTTGTATTGTTAATCAAATACGTGTAAATGCTCCGAAGATGATTTATTGAGTGACAACTAGAATACAATGTCATGAACATCATGTCATATTTAAAATTATATTTAGAACATTGCATTCCTTATTCAAACATACACTGTAGATGGCGCTGCTGGATATTAAAAAACAACACCCCCACTATATCTAAGCATAGCCATCAGCATCATCAGCATTAAGCGAAACAGGTTTAAAACCAACTAAACATACCTACTACTACTACTTAGGCACAAGTCCTAACTTCTCAAGGAATCTAAAGTGCTTGACAAACCCTAGACCCTTAGTCAGCAAATCGGCTGGCATCTCAGCTGTCGATAAGTATTTTGTTTCTACTAAACCTTTAGCAACTATATCTCTACTAAAGTGATAACGAATGTCAATGTGTTTCGACCTATTGTGAAACACTGGGTTGGCCAATAACTTCAGAGCACCTTGATTATCATTGTATATTCTAATCAATGAAATTTTATTTGTAATTTCATGGTATAATGACCGTAAGTACATAGCTTCTTTAATACATTCAGAAATACTAATGAATTCCGATTCACAACTGCTCAAGGACACGCTAGTCTGTTTCTTACTACACCATGAGATTACACTTCCCGACAAAGTGAAACAATATCCTGAATAGGACCTCCTATCAAGAACATTACTGCCCCAGTCTGCATCAACAAACCCGGTAAGTTTTGAATCAGAATCACTACTATACCTGAGGCAATAGTGTTTTGTTTTCTTAAGATAACGCAAAACACGTTTAGCATGAGCCCAATGTTCTTTACCATGGCATTTATTAAACTGGCTCAGATAACCTACACTGAAAGAAATGTCGGGTCGCGTCAAAACTGCTAAGTACATGAGACTACCAATGAGTTGTTGATAAGGTAATTCAGTATCACAGCACTCACCCTTATCTAAGTTCAACCTTTCCTCCATAGGAGTCTGAACAGTCTTACAGTCTGTCATATTGAACTTATGCAACAATTTGTCGACATAATCTTCTTGATCTAAAGTTATAACATTGTTTTCTTTATCAACACAAACATTCATGCCTAAACACTGTTTCACTTGACCAAGATCTTTTAATTTAAATTGTGAAGACAGTACCTGTTTCAAGCATTTTGTTTCTTCAGCGTTGTTTGAAAAAACAAAGAAATCATCGACATATAGAGCTACTACAGTCAAACCGTTATCGTTTTTCACATATAAACAAGGTTCTAATTTAGACCTTGTATAACCATGCTCGGTTAAACAATCATCTACCCTCCTGTACCACGCTCTTGAGGATTGTTTGAGCCCATATATGGCTCGCTTCAACTTAAGTACCTGCCCTTTACCTACAGGCGAAGGAAAACCTTCTGGTTTCTCCATATAAATATCCTCCTCAAGGTAGCCGTTCAGGAAAGCAGTGGTCACATCTAAATGACAAATATCTAAGTTCAACTGCACAGAGAGAGCAAATAAAAGTCTTAAAGTTGTATGCCTTACCACTGGCGCGAATGTTTCCTCATAGTCCACTCCATACTTCTGAGTATAGCCCTTGGCTACTAACCTGGCTCTGAACCGCACATTGCCCTCACTATCATACTTCTTTTTAAGCACCCACTTGCACTTTACCACACTAGAGTCTTTTGGAATACTGACAAGCTCCCAGGCCTGGTTTTCTTCAAAACTATTCAACTCTTCTGCCATAGCTTGTCTCCATTGCTCTTTCTCTGGTCCGCGTAAAGCCTCAGATAGTGACAGACCACTGGCATCGTCCCTCGGGCTAGCGTCTGAACAAAGATTTGAAATTCCATACCTTTCAGGAGCTTTTCTTTGTTCTGCTGTTCTCAGGACTGGCCCGGTTCTCTCAGGAGCAGGAACATTATCCGGAACTGAAACACTTTCCGCTGTGGTATCTGGATCCTCATACTCACTAGGATTGATCGAATCATATGATGTATCAGTTAAAGTTCTGGAATTATCTGGACTCTCATCCCCCACTGAACTTTGACATCCTACCTCAGCTTTCTGTATCTGTGGTTGAACTTCAATTTGACAATATGTCACTTTATTTTCAATAATTTTAACATCCCTTGCTGTAAAAAAGGTTCTCTTTTCTGGATCAAATAGTCTATATCCTTTGACCCCTTCTGGGTAACCCATTAGGATAGCTTCTTTAGACTTCTTCTGCCACTTCAACCTTTTCTCTTTGGGAATGTGGACCATGACAGTACTGCCGAAAATCCTTAGATGGCTCAGGTCTGGCTGTGTCCCTGTCCACATTTCAAAAGGAGTTTTGTTGTTCAAACCTGAAGCTATTGTCCGGTTCCTTAAGTAAACTGCACAATTACACGCTTCTGCCCAGAACTCTGTGGGTAGCTCAGCATCAAATAATAAGCATCTAGCTTTCTCACAGACCGCACGATTCTGCCGTTCACATAATCCATCTTGTTCAGGAGTATAAGGATTTGTCCTTTGATGCAGTATCCCATTTAGCTTCAGGAACTCGTTGAACTTCTTACTGCAAAATTCAAGACCATTATCACTTCTTATAATCTTAATCTTTTTGTCAAGTTCATTTTCAACTCTAGCTTTAAACTCTTTAAAACAATCAAGAGCTTGACTTTTCTCCTTCAAAAAATAAATAAATGCCATACGACTATAGTCATCCACAAATAGCAAATAATATCTTGATCCTCCAAGAGATTTTACTTCCATTGGACCAGCTATATCCATGTGAATAATATTTAATAAATCCTGACTTCTGTTGCAATTATTAGGAAATGGCAGTCTGCACTGTTTGCCTTCACAACATACCTTGCAATTACTGATGTCTATCTTGCCGCCAATACTGTAGCCTTGCACTGCATCCTTCATTTTCGCCATGTAGGAGCCATTAACATGTGCGAGACGTCGGTGCCAAGTCTCGGCAGACACTGCCATAGCAACGTTGGTCGTATCTTCTGGCATATTCAATTTGTAAACGCCATTTGTCAGAGCGGCCGTAGCAACATGCTGTCCACTTCTATTGTAAATCTTACAATCCTTTTTAGTGAAGTCCACTCTGTTCCCTTTCTTTATCAGTTGGCTGACCGATAAAAGGTTTGTAGTTAAACTCGGTACACATAGAACATCTTCAACTGTTATGTCGAATTCACTATCTGGAGTCACAGTCGCAATCTGTACGTTTCCGGTACACAACACAGGCAAACATGCCTTATTTGCAACTATAATTTCACTAGTTGCCGGCTCGTACGATGCATTCATAACCCAACATTCGTTTGGTGTTAAATGGGTACTAGCGCCACTATCAATATAGTACTCGTCTTTCTTAAAATCGGCACTTAAAAACACAGCACTGAATGCATGAGACTGTTTCCGTATACCAGTTTTATTTTTAACTGAATTCTTTTCGTAATTCGGGCATTGATTTCTATAATGACCCGATTCTTTGCATCTGAAACAATTGACTTTGACATTTCTGACTTTTGTTGTCATTTCGCCGCCATCCTGTTTACCACAGACAAATTTCGTTTTGTTTTTCTTGTTATGTTGGTAACTTGACGTACTCGCGAATGCATTCTCAGTCTCGTTCCCATTCCCTGTCAAATTTGAATTTTTCTCTTCCATGTCTAAAAGCTTTGTTTTGATGGCGTCTGTCGTGATGGAAATGCCGGAATGCTCTATTGCCATAATCATCGGGGAATATTTCTCAGGCAAACCTGCTAATAATAGCGAGCCGATCCACTCATCACTAATGGCAAAACCTGTGCCACTTAATTTCTGACCATTTTCTACCATTTTTGTTACGTATTCTGTCATCGAATTTGAATTTTCGAGCCTTATGGAAATTAAATTTCGTAACAACGTAATTCTTCTGGCGAAACCAGAGTCGTCAAATAAGCTTTTGAGTTTTGTCCACAATTCAAACGTAGTTTTGACACCTTTTACATGGACATACAAGGAAGGGTCGATAGTCAAAATCAATTTCGCACGGGCTTTTTCGTCATCTGCAACTTCTGTACCCGTAGCTTCTGGCTTACGCGTAACAAACTTCTGCGTGCCTTCTAGGATAAGAAAATTCTCTGCTGCGAAAACCCACTCACAATAATTTTCTCGGCCACGTAACTTGGGCACATTCGCCACATAGTTTGGTGACGACATCTCCGGAGATTAGTCACAGATCACTTCACAATATAAATAAATAACACAATACACTGTAAACTGCAATCTAATACTTGACTAAACCCCCCGTATTGATCAATAAAATATACCCATAACCTATTGTTAATCAAATACGTGTAAATGCTCCGAAGATGATTTATTGAGTGACAACTAGAATACAATGTCATGAACATCATGTCATATTTAAAATTATATTTAGAACATTGCATTCCTTATTCAAACATACACTGTAGATGGCGCTGCTGGATATTAAAAAACAACAGGTTGGCTAAATCCTAGGTTTTACTTCGGATTGGTAATTATTGGGTCATTCATGAGGTCGCGATCGTGGTGCGTCGGTTCTTCAGATTGAGATTTGAGATGACAACTCGATGCTGTGGGCCACGATAACTTGGTAGAGTAATCTAAGGCCCGCGCCGGACTCTAACTCGATGCGTCGGTTGCGCGATTTGTCTGTCATGCAATGATTGCACTCTATTCCCAGGTTAGTGATCGATCTAGCACGCCTAATAAGATTTAGAAGATCTCGAATAAGTGATCCAAAGTCGCCAATTGGTCTTTAGACTGTTTATAACCGACGGATCTGCTTTTACCGATAAATCCTAGGTTTTGCCGTACTACGGGCTTTTACAGTAGCAGTAAGAACGTGGTCTTCGCGGCGCAGCGAGCCGCCTGGAATGCTGGATTAACGATTAACGGACTCGATGAAATTTAACGGAAGTTAACGAATCCGTTAACATTTTTTAAAGTTAACTTAAAAGTTAATCCGTTAATCGAAATGTTAACTTCGTTAATTAACGATTAACGGATTAACGAGTTAATGCCCAGCTATGGTTACCGGTTATTTACTCGAAAAGATCAATACATCGTGGGATTCCCTGCTTGAAACACAAAACTACGATCAAGTCGAGATTAAGATAAAATCATCGTAATACAAGCAGATTCATACCTAAAAGGTCCATAAACTCGGATCCATATGCAATGAACATAAGGTGGACCATGGAAACCGATGGACCGATTTTAATGAAAAATGGCTAAGAACACTCCCGACTAACTCAGCTTTCAAACAAAAAAACTAAATCTAAATCGGTTCATACGGTCGGGACCTACGATGCCACAGACAGTCACACAGAGACAGACAGACTAACAGACAGACAGACACGTCAAACGTATAACACCCCGTCATTTTTGCGTCGGGGGTTAAAAACCCACATGAATGAGCAATAACGTTCAAATAAACTGGCATGAATTTTATCCAAGTAAGGTTCTTCGCCTATCGATAGTATCGATAACGCCGCCTTAACCTGATGTTCAATGCAAAAGTACCCGCAGGTACTTATATGGAATAAAGAGGCGCGCTCGCGCAGCACTCCTCCGAGCCGGTCCACAGCCGAGATTCACTATCAATTTACTCAAGTGCTCGTAAAAAGAACACTGGAATTCGTGTAAATGGCTAGGCTAGATCATACCATGGTTTAACCGAGTTTAAACCTAACCACAAAGAAGTTTAAGCAGCGAATGGGTTGACTAGGTATGCAGCTGCAGTATCGGTTGCATGTGGCTTGGGTCACGACGTCTGATGTTGTGGCTCAGTCTTTGGCAATTTTTGCGTAATTCACAGAAGATGCTGTTTGATGAAACTGTTTTGCATCAGCTTTTTCAAACAACAAAAACTGTATACCGACTAAGTATTGAGAAATTGCGTTGCCTTTCCCTTCGTGGTATTAGTTACTATAGCAAATTTAAGGAATACCTACGTTTTACTTCTGTTAGCGATCAATCAATATGAATAGGTATCGTAAAATTTTAAAATTATTGACTTGTTTCCTGAATCGACGGAGGCTCGCGGCGTAGATGATAGTTTCATGACAGTTTGTTCTTGGGTCAACTAAAACAATCTGACGAATTGATGCATTGCTTTAAAGGTACTATTGTAAAAACAATATGATAGATAAACGATACGATAGACTAAACTGGGCGCGAGTGTGGGCTCGACAGGGACAGCGGGCGGCGGGCGCGGTCCGCGACCCCGGAAATGATCCCGACTTATTCCCGACATTCCCGCCCCGCCGCGGAGCCTCGGAGGCTCGGGCCTCGCCGTCACACCATCTACGGCACTCGAGACCTGAGCCACCCATTCACCACATTCCAAAACAAAACTGACATAAATAATTAGCAGTTTGCTGAGCTGTAGACCTCGCATCCTCGCGAAACTACTTTTATTTTGAAGAAAATACTATAGCAGAATTGGCATAAAATAATTATGTGCTCATTTTAAATCCTAACCAATCAAAAAACATTATTATTGCACCTAATTTATGCAATTGACTCTATTGTTAATGTAAGAAACTATTTTCAATGTTTGTGTTGTGTTTCCAGTCACTACTGTCACCCACCTATATAAGAGATATGCCCGGCTGTTGACATAATACCACAGTATAATAAAGAGTATTATCATACAGTATGGCCACTCCCGCTCCCCGCTGAAAGTGCCGCCCACCCCCTCTCGGTTACCTCAAAGTTACCGTCTGTCAAAAACGCGAACAGTCGACCTGTCATATTGCACTCATACAAGCATACTACGCGTTCACGTACACGAGCTTAGACTGTGTGCTAGGAACGCGCCTCTTTCATATATTTAATCGCCAGTGTCCGAGGTGTGATAATACCTAGGGTTCGGGAAAGAATAAAGAAACACCAGTATTTTATACAAAATTCTTTATTATGTACACCCTAAATAAAATCTAACTCAGTAACTTGGTAGAGAAAGATTTGGTTCGTTAAACTGTTATTTACATCAAGTTCAGTTCGATCATAAAACCTAGGAAAAACACAGATCCTATGTGTAACACCATCCATAGATCAAACTAATTTTAAGATAAACCTAATATATAGATTAAACCACCACTAAAAAAATTGTTGTAAACAAAAATTATTACTCAGTAAATGTGTGACTCTTAATGCTATACCTAGAACTGAAACTAAAACTAAAACCTGCTATCGCTGAAGTCCCCGAAGAAACACTCCGTTCCCGGCTCCGGATTCATTAGTGAAGTATGAACATTCTCCTCCCCTACAATAGAAATAGAATAATAAGAACCACGTTTATAAGCTAAAGAATTTCCCTACTTCTTCTAAGATTGAACTACGATAAGACTTACCGGAAAATACTTCAGCAGACCAGCATTAAAATTATTAGGTCTCGGCACAACCACCGAAACGCCAACGCATATCAGCAACAGCTGTAGTGCCGGTAGTCTGAGGACCTATTGCTCCTGTCCTCGATGTTGGAACTATGCATTTCCAAAACACCAAATTAAAACTTTTCCTTATTATGCATCTATAAACTTCCTCGAGATGCATAAACATCATTATTATCTTATAAAATTAATTTTCCATCTCCATTCATTTGTTCTTTCTCTATCCAAATTCAAATTCCCCACCATAGAGGTAACTAGCCAAAAAGTCCTGAATAAACTAGATGAACAAAACCTTTATGCTGAAACTATAAAATAGACTGAAAGCATAGGAGTGTAATTTTATTAATTTAACTAGAACATATTATTTATTTATTAGAAAAATAAAATCATAAAAGTATAAAATTACATACCACGTTAGTAACACTGATACTCACTAGGTGTCGCTACGTGACACTACCAGCACACCTCGGACACTGGCGATCTAAAATATGAAAGAGGCGCGTTCCTAGCACACAGTCTAAGCTCGTGTAGGTGAACGCGTACCATGCTTGTATGAGTGACAAATGACAGGTCGACTGTTCGCGTTTTTGACAGGCGGTAACTGTGAGGTAACCGAGAGGGGGTGGGTGGCACTTTCAGCGGGGAGCGGGAGTGGCCATACTGTACGATAGTACTCTTTATTATACTGTGCAACCAGTCTAAGTATGAGTACATTACCGTAGGCGTTCGACTGTTTCAGTCTTCTACGTTGTACGCTTACATTGTTTATTACTAAAGTAAATACGTCGTTTCATTGAAAAACGATACAATGAAAGACAACAGGGTGGCTAGCCGAATGGCACAATCGCTCACGAAACGCTCACGAAACGAAGCGCTAGTAGATATCTATCTCTATCGCGCTTGCGTATTGGCGCGACAGAGCCAGCGGCGTATCGCTTTCGTTTGGCGTCGGAGAAATGCCATTCGGCTACGGGGCCTGGTGTATCATAATGAATAGGGAGTACATATAAATGTATTAGTTTTCCTGTATTATCGGCGCGGCGGGGAAACTATTGTGTACGTTCGCCCGCCTTGACCTTTCGGTGTTTTGATTATATGTATGCAGCGGCGGCGCGCAGTACTTAGTCTCCGCATAACCGACTGAAAATATGTACCGACACGTTGTACACACAAACACCTGCACAAACAGATGCACTCACGATAAGAACGGACATACTTAGACACTTATTAAGACCAAAAAAAACTTTTAAAATGATGAAAGGTAGGAAGCGTAGCCCGGCGCTTTTTTTTAAATATTACCCACGCTTTCTGTACCCCCCAGTCAGATGCAGAAGGAGGTGACATTGCAGGGGGTATAATCTCTGCCTCTCTCTCTATGCATTTTTGTGTAGTTAAAAACGATGAGCTGCATATCAGATTCTGTCTCTCTCTCTCTCTCTCTCTGTTCTCTTATTAAACACGTACCTAACTAGAAGTAGTAAGTAAATAAAGCATAATCTGCATAATGTATTCTCTAAAGAAACACTTTCGCATAGTAATCAGAGTCAATTGTCAAGTTTGAGCGGCGCGGCTAATCTGCCTCGAGACAACAAAAGCGTGGGTGTTGTTGTGGCAACAAAGCATCCGGCATCTAAAGAACCCGCGGAAACACAGAGTTCAGTTTCGGCGCCTTAAAAAATTGAATCATATTATTTAGGTACAGTGAGCTGCAAAATTGCATGGAGAAATTATGAATGAATTCATTGATAAATTCACCATGAACTTTTGCAGATAGGTACCTACAATTAAATAAGGAACAATAATAATGTATAATTAATGTAAACTCCTGGGTTTACATTAAGTATACATTTCTCAACAAGTCCCATTTATTTATCAAAGATATACTCCGGGGTAATGTACAACATTATACCTACTACGTAAGTTTTAACATTTAATTCTAAACTAAATAAAAAATCACAGAGAAAAGCAAGGTTCAATATTGAAACTAATCGATAAAATCTGGATCAAAACATTGAAACTACTCGCGTTATCAGCAATCGATTAAACCGTATCGTACCCTAACATCAGCTACTCCAACCACTCAGGAGGTGCAGTGATAACGTGTATGTGTGTCTGTATGTCTGTCTGTAGGACAGTGGCTGGTTGTGGTCTCCTATCGCGTCGTATCGCGGTCAACAGCTGATAGCGACCACTGTTTGTTTGTTCAGTGCTGTCTACCTTGGACACACGGAGTAACTTATAATATGCAATTTATTATTTTTATTAACGCTTGACATTGTCATTCTAGCTTTGAAATCTTCTTACTGGAACTGCAGGAAGTACCTAAAGCAAAGACAAGCTAAAGTATACATGGAACCATGTCATGTAACCCACAGATAACACCTTAATTAGGGCCACTTGCACTAACGAAAATGGTGGGTTAACCCGAGGGTTAACCCACCATTTTATATGGAATTTGACAGTTGACAGCCCACTAACCCTGAGTTAAGTGGTTGGTGCAAGTGGGCCAGATGGTCAGAAAGTTTACTACCTAAAAAGTAGATCCAATAGTTTAACACTTGCATTCATCCAAGCGAATGTTGTCTCGTTGATCACTGGTCGCGGTTCTCGGTTCTTGGTCAACCATCACTCAAGATAAAAACAATTAAGAGTAGATCGAAATGAAATGTCGCAACAAGTGGCCCTCCGCTCTCGCAACTCTGCCTACCTGTGCCTTGCGACATCGCACCGGCCTTCGGGTATCATTATCTCTTCTCACATTACTTTTATAGTTATTTAATAATCCTGAAACTTCTGAAATATTGAAAAAAACGGCCAAGAGTACGAGTATTCATTCTGCCCATGGTCAGATTAAGCGGCTTTCAAGTCACTTTCAGCAAAAATTTCAAAAGCGGCCCAACTAAATATTTAACTTGTAAACATACATATGTATATAAGACAATGAAATGAATGTTTTCTCCGTGAGGACCTCTCGTTACGGAGTCAGTAGAGCGCGCGGCAATTAGCGCGACGCCGCGCATGCGCAAGCAGCAACTGGACATGCAGCAGCTGTTGCAGGGCTATGGTTTTATTAACCTGTCCATGTGTGTTTGTTAGCCCTTAGCCCTCACTAAAGTTGGCCAATAAGTCCACTTGTGTCCCAATCGCAAATACAAGAGATGCCATCGCCAACGCTAAGCTTGGAGAAAATATGACTGCAGGCATTATGTTCCCACGCCCACTTCGTCCCCGGTTTATTTACGTATAAAGAAACTAGGGAGATACGAGTACTACAATAATGGACTCACATTGTCCTCAGTGGTAAATGTATCGGGAAACTATGGGATGGGTAATGATCATGGTTATACTCACTTTTATTTATAACTAAATGTAAGTTAGCACAGCAATAGTCAATGGGTGTTATCATTATAATTCTGTGAAAATAATATTTAAAACGAATTAGTTAGAATTGACATGTGTAGTTCCATATGTAAAATGTCTCAACATTAAATATTGCTCAATGTCAGCCGAATATAAATAATTGTAGTTAATTAAAGATAAAAAGTGCGTTGCGACACGCCTCCGGTTTCCCAGAAAGTAGCCGCCAGTAGTTCAAAGTCAACCGCTTTTCTATTCTGCAGAGTTCAGCGCTGAACCGATTCAGCCGAATATTGTGCAATTTGTGCAGCTACTGTAATCACTCAGCATTTTCTAAATTGACTAAATTATGCTGTTTATAAATTAAAAACACAACTATTGACCTTGGTTCCTTGTAATTTGGTTCCTTGTAAGTTGATAAACAATAATTTGGTAAACTTTCAATCCATAGTATAAAATTACTCACTGCAATAAGTGATAACTCGTGCACAGCAAGGTTCGGTTCTGTAATGCAAACAACAGTCGTGTCACGGCGTTTACTCCTCTTAATGATGATGACACATTGTCATGTCACCAGTCACCAACAACAATAACTCAAATCACGCTGATGTGTAGTTCATTTTGTATTTTCTATGCGGTTTTTATGGATACCGACACATTTTCAATAAGATTCATGTTAAATTCAAAGTTTAAATGTTAGCTTGTTTAGCAATATAAATTTCGTTTCATGCTGCTTATGTCGGCCATAAAACCACAATAAACAATGCATTTATAAACATAAATTGTGGCTATACTTGTTATTAATGGATATGGATACCCTTAACAAGTTCGATTTCACGAAATTTCATTCAAACACACGAGGATATCCTTGTTTTGAGAAAGCGGTGTATCTATTCTAGCCTAGCTTGTAGGGGACAAAACTGTTGCCTGCCGCAGCCGGATGGTACCCAGTTTGTTTACAATTATGCGTCGTTTGGGATCTCCGGCAGCTCTAGTGGGTCCTAGTTTACAAAACAGCGCCTTATAGGAGTGTTTAGGACATCCGTCGGCTGTTGGTGTCTGTTGTATGTTTTACAAATCCGTCTTCGTGGATCTTCCACACTTCCTGCGTTTATAAACAAGTTCAGTCGTTGGAGTAATCGGATATTAGCACTACTGATTGTATCTATAGCTAGGTACATTTGTACGTACAATTAGTTAGTAACCTATAAGTACTAGTTTATTTGTATGTGTGTGTTTAGTAACCTATAAGTACTAGTTTTTAGTCTAACCTGATGTTTATGTCCAGAGTTTAGTTCCTAGTATTTTCTTACATTATATTGTCACTAGCGATTATGAACTATCTACATACATCTACACAATAGTCAATAGACAAGTGTGAATTGTGAGCCATATGGCAATGACCGCAAAGTTACCTCAATGTCACACATTGTAGCTCGACTGTGTGAATTGGACACTTGTGTATATTTATTCTAATCTACAACCAACAGTCAATACCTAGCGGCTACCTATCCATGAGTGTTCAATTGTTCATTTGTCGAACCCATCATAACATTCATAAGACATTTTAGACATACGAAACGAATTTGAGCCCCAGGTACCAGTAGCGGAGCGTCGATGCAACTCGATTAATTCCCAACGGGTTCCCTAAAATTCTCTAGTGTCTGTAGAAGTCCATACAGAACAGATTCCAAAAACCCCTCCGGCTTTACCAACGAAAATTTTCACGCCCCGCCACTGCCAGGTACTAAAAAGTGTGCTATAGAACAATCTTTATTGACCTATTACTCTATTGACATCTGAACAATCTGAACTCTAAAGCCTAACATCAGGGTCCAGTCCAACTCAAGGCGTGAGTCTGAGAAGCTACATTACATTAGTGATCGTAAACTATCGAAATCGTCCTTAAGATGGGGCTCTAATGTCAGCGGACGCTTCATCTATCACGATTTTGAAACAAAAGCACTGTGAAGTGAAGTTGTATTTTGAAACAAAAACGAGTTAAGCTTTTGAGCTCAGCTTTCCATTAAATCGCCAAAGTACAGTCACCGGTATAAATAAGTGATAATTTCTGTACGTTGTTGTCGTTTAGCTTATTTATAGCTTCGAAACATTACATTTCCTTTATTGTAAATCTTTAATATATTAGTAACCCGCAGAACCCGCTGCCAGTGACGCCCCGCACTGACGTCGCTCCGGACGCGGGCAATTGCGCGCGCTTATATTATTATATATATAAATATGCTACGATTTACTCGTTACTCTACACAAGTAACACAACACAACATGTCACACCATTGTTTAGTTGTCCACCTGTCCCGCCCGAGCCGGATCACTTTTGGCTTTACTTACATAGCAGACACTAATCTATACTCTTGGGCTCTTGGCAAGTGCCGAAATAAAGCAGGTACTGGGAAATTCTTACGCCGGTACCTAAGCCTTTTTCATACTTTATCGCCGACAATCTGTGTGTAAGGTATTTTTTATGTGAAATGTTTTGAAAAAGTTTACATTGTGCTCTTCTGTCTTACCACTTTTTCTTTAAATATTAAGGTGCTTAATGACTAACTAATGGTTTACAAAGGAAAATAGACATAGATTTTTTTCAGCATGGCTTTTTTACGGAATTGAGATTGATTTCATCATCGATTACTTGTCTCTGCTTACCGCATCTCGTCGGTTAAAAATTCTCTTAACCCATCGCCTTTTTTAACATAACATCATATCCTCATTCGGGGATTTCCGATTGCATCCAAGAACCAGTATCACGAAACCTTCGTCACAGTTAACTGACCGCACCTAGTTCTTATGACTGTGGGGTAAGGTACATTAATGGGTCAGGTGAGGAGTGTGGGAGTACCGCAAGCAGGTAGGTACACTCGTGCGCATCTCGCGGCTCAAGGTGAGCGGCTCCAACTACTGCTCCTATAGATAATCACCTCAAATCGCTATACTAACATTTTTAAGATTTAGGTAAAGAGTCCGACAATAGCGGTCTAAAGAAAAATAAGGGTATTATTTTCTTAATGTTGCAATATTTCACATTTTTTATTCCAATTGAGAATACCTCTATATAACTTATAAGTATACTTATTCATTTATTATACCTCTACAAGGAATCCGAACATCAAATGTACCTTAAACCTCCTACTCTAAAGATCCATTAGCACTTGTATGTACCATGAATTGATTATTAATTTCAACGATCTTTTATGCGCTGTTTCTCCGAACTATCAGCACGTTAATGAAGCAAATCGTGTTTGCTCAGCGGTTACCGTGTGGAGTGGAACCCGCTGGCCGTGATGCGGAAACCGCATCCGTAATGATGGGCGGTGGTTGCGCCGTTACCTGTCTCGGGAGCACGGCGTGGGCCTCCGGCACACGGCTCACGTACGCTTATGTACGTCATGTCAGGGCCTGAAGCGTTCAAATAATCAACAGGAGAACTATGAAAAATCAAGGAAATATATGGGAAATACCGCGTCAATTTAAAACCAATCAAATGTAATCTGAACATTACATTCACGCATGTTAGATAATGTTACATGACTAACTGACTGATCAATATATGACTTTTTAAATACTTATAGAATGTCTAAATATGTAATACATAGGTATATGTAATATCAACATTAAGGAAATCATTAGTATTCAATAGCTGAACCGATAATACAAAGCAATCATTTCGTAAGAAAAACATGAATAATGTCGCGGAATTACGTCAAGATAATCTGGTACAAAATGATAGCAGACCGAGCTTCCTGCTCTCACTTCCTAATTGAAGCTGTATCAGTTGTGCTAGATTATGTGCAGACTCGGACTGCAACGAGGAAAGCCGGGAGATTGCAGTGCAGCGGACAATTCGAAATAAAGTGCAGAACGTTGCATCGACCACTTTAATAGCTACGAATCTAACTACAAATATTTGACACAACATTTAGGTATGTATCACAACCTCGGAAAACAGTTTTTCCCATTTTCCAATGATTAAATTTGCCAAATGATGTGATCGTTTTTCATCGAACATTCATAAAGGTTGCAAATTTATAATAATGTGACAACAAATGCATTTTGAGAGAGAGAGAAGAGAAGCTGAACTAGTATGTCTCTACCTGATCCACTCTAGGTGCAGTTCTATCGGTCTGGTGGTAACCGTTTTTGTTTGAGTGTAGACTTGCGACTCTCGCGAGCATTGCGCAAGCGCGAGGTCGCGATTCGGCGCACGCGCACCGCCACCGCTCACCGGCGCGCGCGCTCGCGGGCTCCGAGATTAATTAATGCGTCAAATAAGAGAGGTTTACTGAACTATAGGCAAGGTTATGAAATTGATGGTACGGTGCTACATAAAAATATTAATGATTTGCATCAGATTCCCCAATTACCTATAGCACTCTAAATAAAGTCCATGGACATTTTTTTTTTCAATGAAAATTATAAACGTATATATATATATATATATATATATATATATATATATATATATATATGTGCTAAACAGCTAGGTTCCTCGTCAATGATCATCTGAATGGCGGGACGATAGACGATCTTTTGGATCTGTAAGTGATCAAAGGTTTTGCCAAGTTTAGCCTAACCTAGTCCAACGAGGTACTAGTTAGCTGCTCTAGACAAGTGTTATTGTTACCTATATTATTATACTTGTTATCGCTCGTTATCACTGCGCCTGCGACTTGTGCAATGATGGCTTTCACTGCAGCTGTGCGAGGCAATACTGTTCCTATAGGTACCGAGTCAATTTACGGCTAAACAGTTTCAGCGATGATAACCCATATGACAACTACCTACATAATGTATAAGTATAAGTAACAAAAAATAGTGGAGATACGGTCTACGTAAAGCAAGAAAACATTTTGGCCTTGCAGAGTTGGGCTGGTGGCCATAAAAAAAATTTCGTCATAAAAAAATCCTGTACATTTTCCTAAAGACGAAACCGATTTAGACCTTCATACGGATACCAAATAATGTTTGTTATATCTTGTATTCATGCTTATAATCTTACAGAAACACAAATAAAACATAATTCGTTGTAATAAGCTATGATGTCCACTGCCACCGTTACGCGTTACGCAGCTGTTAAGTCATAGGTTACCGAAATGCGCGCGCGTAGCGACTCGGAGTAATGAACCTGACCCACTTCGGTAAATGGCCGCGCCGCGCCGCGCCGCGGTCCGCGGTATTCGCACACACGCACGGTGCGCGAGGGACTACGGGTGCGGGTGCGATGTGCGGCTCTTTAACAATCAATACTTTATAGAAAACGAAATTTGCTAAGTTTACACCAAACATGCAACTCTGTTTATCTAAGTCGCCGAAGAGTTAGCTTGATCTGCTCTGCTCTTCAACCTAACCATGGACTACATCACACGCGACATCCAAGAACCAACTCCGTGGTGCCTTCTGTATGCTGATGACATCGCTTTAACTGCTACAGAGGCGTGGTCACTGCAGACACGGTTTGATCGATGGGTGAAGCAGCTGGAGAGACACGGGCTACGCATCAGTAGAACCAAGACAGAGTTCATGGAGTGTAATTTCGGAGGAGCGGCCGCAATAGGGAATGATATATTTATCGATAATGCCCCTCTACCAAAAGTACCGAAATTCAAATACCTGGGCACTGTAATCGCCAATGATGCAACTGTCGATGAAGACGTCACACACCGCATTAATACGGCTTGGCTGAAGTGGAGGTCGCTTACTGGCGTACTATGTGACCCCAAAATGCCCATCAAGACGAAGGGTAAAATATACAAGTCCGTAGTCAGACCAGCCATGCTGTATGGCACCGAATGCTGGACCACCAATAAGGTACACGAAAACCGATTGCATGTAAATGAAATGAAAATGCTGAGGTGGGCCGGTGGTGTCACGCGGCTGGATAAGGTCCGGAACGACTACATACGGGGCACATTTAAGACCGCTTCTATTACCGACAAGCTGAAGGAGGGCAGATTGCGATGGTTTGGCCACGTCATGCGACGAGAAGACACCCACGCCGTCCGCAAGGTGCTCGATATCCCCAACCCATCCAGAGGAAGAGGAAGACCGCCCGCCTCGTGGTGGTCCAATGTCCAAAGAGACCTCAAGCAACTGTCACCAACCACGACAACCCGGGACAGAGCGTCCTGGCGCCGAGCCATAAGGAGGCCCGACCCCAACTAGTGAGCTGGGACCAGGGACAGAGAAAGAGAGAGAGAAGAGAGACTTTACACACTTAGATACTCACTTTTCGGCGAATTTGAAACATGCAGCAAGCGATGCTAGAGAAATCGAATGATATTTCTACTCGTTTTAGACATATAATAGTTCTGACGATCAGAGAGAGACAGTCACAACAATGACCCTTAGGTCATTGTTGTGACTGTCTCAACTCGATGAGAGAGACAGTCACAACAATGACCCTTAGGTCATTGTTGTGACTGTCTCTCACAAGTAGTGATGTGCAAGTTGCGGAAACTTTCCAAAAAAATCTTTAATTTCTTGAAAAATTCACGAAACTTTCACGAAAAATAAAGGGAATTTAAATTTATGAAATGGAAAGTTTCCATCCATACAATTGTCCATACAAAGTATGGAAAGTTTCCGAAGTTTTCCTATGTGAAAATTTCAGAATTTTGGAAACTTTCCGTCGGCACATCAGTAGTCACAAGTGTCACAACCGCTATCACTATCGACAACAAAACACTTTAAGTCTCTAGAGTCCGTCTAAATCCTCCCTAGAGTAAACATCAAACTTTAATCAACTGAATATTTTATGACTTTACTTAACCCTACAAGCGGGGCTGACAAAATCGTTGCTAACTTGTCTTGGCCTCACTTTATCACTCTTCAGTTGCGTCTGGGTCGTCACGGCGCGTGAGTTGGAGTGACCTTTTGTCTCCAAGCCCTGGACTAACCAGCGTTTGTCTCTGCTTCCAGCTGTAGCTGAGTAAGATGGAGCACGAGCACAGCGCGCACGCGCACGCACACATGGCCAGCGTGGCCGCGCCGCGCACGGCCACCACGACATGGAGGACGGCTGCTCCGGACACATGCACGCCATGGTGGTGAGTACTCCTTCACATTAGGTACTTACACTTGGGTACTTATTAGCCCGGGGAGAACTTTGGAATATCCTGTGCGTAGACAGACGTCTACGCTGCTGTCAGGTACGGGATTACTGTAGTAACAGGTACTTGGCATCAGCAATATATGGATCAAATGTTTTTCAGGGCCAAGGGCCATACGTACGCCCTTTGAAGTTTCGACTTGACAAGAAATGTCCTACTTTGTGAACTAGGGCGAGAAAAGAAACACCACCAAGATATTAAGGTGGGTCTACGCTAGACGAACCGAACACGAACAAAGCACGAGCAAAGCCGTGCTCGGCTTCGTCATTCGCGTTCATAATATCCCGCGATGTCAAACTAAGGTCAAAGATCATAGGGAAGTAATTTAAGGTCACTGACAATGCAAAGAACTATTATTTATACTTTATACCACAAATAAAAAAAAAATACTGCCTAAAAAGAGTGAAAACTAACCCACAAAAACATAGACTGAAAATCTGGTCAAGGTTGCTGGTTGCGCAGGTTTATGACATTTCTGTGTTCTAATGATAAATACCTACTGTTGATTATTAATTGTTTTCAGAAATAATATTGTGGTTAGTTTGGAACAAGAGTTTGCAAATAATTACTTTTTCACCACACCAACTGTTAAAGATCAATTTTGCTATTCGAAAATGAGAGTGCAAAGTGATTTCATACAATTTTTTACTTGATGCCTTGAGCTGGCTGATAGAATTTACCTACAAATAATTATTTTGAATCATAAATATTGAATAGATTGCTGTTAGTGTTGGTGTGATGAAAAAATGTGTGTTGCACTCGGCAGCAAAGTTTGTTTAACCTTCGTGCCTTGAAACCCTCGCAACGCTCTAGATTCCACTTTGGAATCTTTCGCTTGCTCGGGTATCAATATTGGCACATGCGGTTAAACAACAACTTTGCCCCCTCGTAAAACAAATAACTATAGGGCATATTTTATTTGAATACTTTCGGAATGTCATGATAATGTCAGCGTCTGCGGTCGCGCGGAGATAGCAACGAACGTATCGATCTGACCACTTCCTCTCTGTGGTCCGCGACTCGCCTTGATAGTTACCTACATTTACATTACACATTCAATATTCATACAAATTTCAGTTAATACCTAATCTGAAAAACACTTCTATCATAGCCCACATAAAGTGCGTGTATGGAGGTAGATTATATTTGAATAATTTGATGATACGTAGCGTTATTCAGATAGCTTATTAATCTGAAAGACACTCTGGTAGAATCCCAGAATCAAAAACGTTATCCCTGTAAAAAAATCACGTTCAATTGCTTTGCACAGTTTCCTAGAATTTTTGAGTCATCTGTAAGTATGTAGATAAGTAGTTTTGCAGCGCTTTTCCTCAATTGTCGTTCACTTTGATATTCATTAAAACTTTGCAGCACTCGCACAAATCTCTGTTTTTGGTCTCCTTTCCTTTTAAGAGAGAAGAATGTAAGAATAACGGGATTCTCAAAGACAAACGATTGTCAACGGTTTGCAAGATTCGCCCAAACAAAATAACAAATTCTGAATTTCAGGCCAAATAGTCTTCGGAGTTTGTTATGTGCAAGAATGACAAACTACATTGTGCAAGAATGACAAAGAAAGAAACGCTCCGAATATGCACATCTAATTGCCAGTGTGTTAGTGGTACACATGCCTTGGCGCCCGCGTTTCCTGCGTGAAGCATTGTTTTGGCACCGCTGCAGGATGCGGTCAATAATACAGTGAGAGCGTGAGAACGCCAAGAATTTAGGGAATACGTGCTCAGAATATTAATTATTAACTTTTTCCGACTTTTACGTTTTACACCCATATACAAACCTATACTGATATTCTGCGAACTAGTCTTCACTGTTATTAGCATCCATCTATCGGCCGATAGACGAACCAATAATAAAATCATAAACCAAAATAATTAACAGCGCCATCTTGTGGTAAACCGATTAATTAATTAAATACATCTATTTACTAATAGATGGCAGTATAAAACTTTTTACAACGCCATCTTTCACTAACCTAGTGAACTAATTAAGTCTATATATTTACCAATAGGTGGCAGCACAAAAAATGTTTTCAGCGCCATCTCTTAGTAAACTAGTTAACTAATTAAGTCTATCTATTCACTAATAGGTGGCAGCACAACAATTGTTTCCAGCGCCATCTCTTAGTGAACTAGTTTACTAATTAAGTCCATCTATTCACTAATAGGTGGCAGCACAAAAATTGTTTACAGCGCTATCTGTCAGATTTCTTATAAACTATTCAGACTTCCACCTCTCTACCTAGCTGCAAACTAGTTCTGCTTCACACTGGTAGATGTCGCTGTTACATCTAGTTTTGCAAAATTGCTGATAAGGTGATTTCGTAACCATTCGTCACACAGATTCATGCCTTTACCGAGATTCGAACCCAGGAGGAAGGTTACAAACTGCTAGTCAGCTAATATATACCTTAAATACCTACTCTTTCCATTTCTTAAATCATTGAATCTTATTTTCAGTTCCACACGGGAGTCTGCCAAGAGATCCTGTTCAGCGGGTGGATGACCACGACTGCGCTGGAGCTGTTCGGTTCAGCGGTTGCCATCTTCCTGGCAGGCGTGCTGTACGAGGGCTCAAGTACTACAGGGAAGCGCTGCACGCGCGCGCCACCTCCGTGCGCGGAGACTCGCAGGTCAACATCACCAAGAACGAGTGCGGCGCCAATGGGAACTGCGGGGGCACTGCTGTCGTTAAGTAAGTACCTATATCATCTTATATTTCTTCATTAATCCGTTAATCGTTAATTAACGAAGTTAACATTTAGATTAACGGATTAACTTTTAAGTTAAATTTATCCTAGTCCGTTAATCGTTAATCTAGCATAGCAGGCGCCAGCGGCGCAGCGAAAAACACGTGAACACTATTGAAAAAACCCTATGTCGATCGTTAAAAATACGAAATTATATATAAGCTAGTATTGTTCTCTTTGCTTCGCTTTTTACCAACGTTGACTCAGTGAATCCTAGGTTTTTACCATGGCGATTGTGTCAGGGCCGCGTATTGGAGCATAATTTATGACCACATTCACTTCAAAACGATAATTTGTGAATGTGCACTGGAAAACGTCCCACTTTGTCGAATGCTATAAAGCCGCTTTGTCAGTATATTCATATAAATATACAAGTAAATCTCACCTTAATGGTAACCAACAAAAAGGGACGTTTTAATAAACACACTCACATTTGTTAACATTTCTGGTTTTGACCTATCAGGGATGTTTTTAGAGGCTTTGCTGTACTGAACAGTAACATAATACAATAAATATAATGGATTATTGATGCAAGTAGAATTCAAGTTTTATCACGTGTCAACGGATTATCGATTAACTTTAACTTCCGTTAAATTTGTCGAAATGTATCGCTTTAACGATTAACGAAGTTAACTTTTTTAGTAACGGATTAACGATTATCGAAGTTAACTATTTGATTATAACGGTGCCCAGCTATGTTTATTATGCCACTGTTCTCGGTTTACAAAGTTTCTTTACCTGAACCTCGTCCTTTAAAACCTTCGCAACGATCTTTCTTGACCGACTAAATTCATGGTTTAATTTTGCGATCATTATTGCTTTCAGGCATCAAAATCATCCATCTACTTCATTTATTTTTCGTAATCAGAAACAATGAATAATTTTATATAGCTAGTTATAGTTTATGTTTTTTTAGAATACCTATTGCATATTTAAATATTTACATCCTTTGTATTTAATTTACTTCATTTAATTTACTCCATCTACTTCATTTATTTTTCGTAATCAGAAACAATGAATAATTTTATATAGCTAGTTATAGTTTATGTTTTTTTAGAATACCTATTGCATATTTAAATATTTACATCCTTTGTATTTAATTTACAGATACTCGATGCTCTCAATGGGTCACTTCATCCAGACCCTCCTCCACATCGTGCAGTCGACGGCGTCGTACGTGCTGATGCTGGTGTTCATGACCTACAACGTGTGGCTCTGCATCGCGCTGGTGGCCGGCCTCGCCGTCGGCTACTTCTGCTTCGGCTGGCGCAAGAACACCGTCGTCGACGTCACGGAGCACTGTCAATAGCCGGACGCGGACGCGAAGCTACAGTTGGACCGATCTCACTTATCACTATATACTGTCAAACAAGTCTGTCAGTAAATAAGAACTAAGAAAACTATAGGCATCCTTTTCTCTAACACCCTAAAGAAAAGGATGCATATAGTTTTCTTTGTTGTTATTTACTGACAGACTTGGTTGACAGAGTATAGTTAATGCCGCTAATGCGGTAATTGTGACGTTTCGTGACACTCCCCATTGCAAAGAGAGCGCTGAGTGAGCTCGGTCCGTCTTTAACTCTCGATGCTAGAATATTTAGAATAAGTTGGATTTCTCATATAACAGTGAGAAAACTCGTCAAGATATAAGTGCAGCGGTGAATTGCATATTTATATTGTAAAATAAGAAAAGCCTTATGAAGAGAGCGATGTACTGGACAATTGCAATACTTACATACTTATTTTAAAAGATATTAAAAATTGTGGATTGGTGTGCCTACCTGTGAAAGTATCACAAGCAACATCGTCATATACTTACACTTATTGATAAAATAAGCTGTGATATTTTGATAAATTATGTATTCTGACAAACTTTATAAACTCTTTGTTCTAACTCGACTGTACGAAGCACATTATTGTGCATTTTTAGATTTTTACTGAGTTCGACAAACCGTGCTCAAGGTAAAAACAAATCGTGCTCAACTCAAGGTAACTAAATGTGCTTCTAGTGGTACTGTTTGATGTTTGTTGTCTTGCCTTTCTCTATTTTGCCATTTATGCCTAGGTACCACAAACTACAGAGGATACTAGGTACCAGTGGCGGCTGGTGAACATTTCTGCTAGGCAACACTGAGCAAAAAGAAACCTACTTTAACATTAGGTAGTACTTTACTAGTAATCAATTTTAGGCAAGCCGGTGGGAATCGGCTATTTAAGCATCAATTTGTAGATCATCTGTCTATAGATAGATTTTACAATCTATAACTATAACATATAGGCTGTGCGGAATATACTCAGAGCCCCCCATACATTCTAACTGCTTTTATTTTTCCGAACAGACTGTATGTTTTATTGAAGACCAATGTTGTGAAGGCGTCAATTATTCTCATTGTCGAAGCAATTCAAGAATTTTTCACTCTTGTGTATAATCGTCCAAAATGCACTCTAAGAATACCTCCTGGTAGGTATAAGGCTTGGAAGTAAAATAAAATATAATCTAATATTATTAAGGTCTGTTATGTCTTCCACAAATATCGCCTATATTAGATAATTAAGTTTGTAATTTTGTGTCAGGTGTAGTGAGTGCCTAAGCTGCTTAAGCTAAATAAACTCAGATATTATCTATTATAAGAGCATATATTGTCATCAGCCAAAATATGAAATCAAAATGTATACAGAATTTAAAATAAAAACGTCATAAGCCGCTCAAATAATTATATATGTAGTTAACCTGTTCTACAGGTGGAATCCACTTAAAATATATTTTTACATTTGTGATATTATAAGTAGATAATATAATAAGTGATTAATTGTAGTTAGATTTAAGAAAGAAAAACTCAAGACACATTTTTTGTAAATATTTTTAAACGCGGTACCTATCTAATACATTCCTAAATTTTTAATACACTGTTTGATGAAGAATTGATTCCGTTTTTCATTTTTTTTTTCATCACACTCGCATACTAACGTGATATTGGACGCTGGCGAAGCGGGAGTACAGTATTTAACTTTTAAATCTTTTTTTAATCACAAGCGCTGGTGGCCTAGCGGTAAGAGCGTGCGACTTTCGTTCCGGAGGTCGCGAGTTCGAACCCCGGCTCGCACCAATGAGTTTTTCGGAATTTATGTGCGAAATGTCATTTCAGTCATTTGATATTTGCCAGTCGGGCAATTCCACGTAACTGTAATGTAAGTGACCACTTCATTGTATGTTTTTTTATTTATGATGCAAATTGAAGTCTTAATTTATCTCTAGATAAGCCTACTTTTAATCCTTAGATATATTGATATTTAAATTAGCACCATGAATAAAAAAACATGCAAATAATTGGTCACTTAAATTACTCTGTTACATGGAATTACCCAGTCGCTTTTCGGTGCAAGAAAACATCATGAGGAAACCGAACCAATTCCAATAAGGTCTAGTTTACCCTTCGAGTTGGAAGGTTAGATGGCATCAGGCGCTTTCGTAAAAACTAGTGCCTTCGCGAAACCCTCGGGGTTAGTTGTCAGAGCGGACCTCAGGCTCCCATGAGCTGTGACAAATGCCGGGATAACGCAAGGAGGATGATGACTTATGGATAACGTTAGCAAAGGCCCGATAATTAATAAGTTACTTAAAAAAAAGCGATATAATTTACAGTAAGCATTTTGGTTTGGTTTTGGTACAGTCACGGACTTTAATTGTTGATCCACTTCTAGCTCATTTTATACTGGACCCTTCTTAGCTTAACTGTGCTTAACTATGATGTTTCCAGTATAAAATGAGCTAGAAGTGGATCAACAATTAAAGTTCGTGACCGTACATGCCTCGGTCGTTCATTTAGGGTGCGCGCCCACGGGCGACAAAGTTGCTCGGTGACTTCCGTATTTGTATGAAAAGTTGCGTCGCTTCGTGAGCGCACTTTCCATAGATTTAGAATTATTAAACTAGATGACTAGACTAGACTAGATGTTTAGTTAGGTCAAAAAGTGTGTCCACATGAGAGGTGGGCTGGTGTCCCTCTCGCACTTGCTGACAATGTCAACATTATTCAGTGACGTCATCACTGTCATAAATTGGGGATATCAGTCAATTTTCAAAGTTACTATCAAATCTACTAATACCCAATTGAAGGTATTTTTTAATTATATAAATCTTTGATTTATTGGCATCAAAATAATTACATTATAATTGTTTTCCAATTTTTTGAAATATATCGAAAACCTAGTTTGAATATAACACTAAAATAATATAAGAAGTTATAAAATCAGGTAATATACAGATAAAAATACTACTACTATGGGAACCTCATTAACACTGGCAACACGTGCGAGAGAGACACCAGCCCAAACAATGCCCTCTCATGTGGACCGTTTTCGCTAGTCTGATACGATCGACTTTCTGTTTCAGTAATAAGGTTCAATTTCGTATGGCAAAAAATGTGATTGAGCTGTCCCCTGTAAAAGTCTTTGGCACTTTCATACTAGACCATGGTCGCGACAAAAAAGTCGCCCGTGGGCGCACCCTCTTCCATGTGTTAATTTTCTCGCTCCAATGGCAGACCACAGATGGCGCCACCCTATCCGTTGCACAGATAAAGAATTTCATATGTGCGAGCGAGAAGATAATATTTTTTTCTCTCTTTCACATAAGAATGACAGGATAAAATTAATGTCGGTGTGCCTGGTACACACGGAAGTATAACTAAAGCACTGGTACACGATCCCCTTAGAAAAACGCCTTATGCGTTCAGAAATAACACAGTAATTCTTATTGGTAACTTTAGTGGTATAGATTGTTATTTTACTGAGATAATTATTGGTCAAAAGGCAATGAAATAAAAACTGTTCTTAATCACTAAGTAATTTAAATAACTTTTGGATACCAATTAAATACATCAATATGAACCGGATCTCAACGCTTGTCATGATGTCATGGTTGATTTCTAAACGTAACTCGTGTCATGTCAAGTGTGTGACGGGTGGTCGGACCGTGTTTGTCTTGTATATTTTTACTTGTTGATTTTTCTAATTACATTTGTTAAGTATAACGCGGAGTGGTACGCGACAGGTTCCAGGAGAGCTATGTTATAGTGTGGCAAGTGGCAGCAGGTGGACGAGTCGCGGCTGGCGTGTCCGGAGCGCCGAAAGTTCAGGTAACGGTAGTTTCTGACGACGTCGATATTTTTTCTCGGTCTCTTTACAATATTGTACCGATTTAATTAATAATATTTACTAGCAGTGCCTACACGGTATCGCCCTGAGGGGTGGTGATAAGGGAGGGTAGACAGGCGAGTATCTGCCAGGCTGCGTAGGCCCGCCGCACGCTGTATCGGGCCTCCGTGTCGTATCTAGGGCAATGTGCGGCGCGTAAACAACAGCTCCTACCCTTTGACTGCTCATTACGTTCGTCAAACGTTATATTTTATATTGATATTCATCAGTTTCATCACCTTGCTTTCAATTTAAAATAAATATCTGTGGAAAATAAAAATCCTTTTGTGAAACTTTCTTTAACCATTACTCTGAATAAGTATTTGAAAGCAGGAGTTTTATTACATTTACAACAATTAGTGGGGTTTCTTGGAAGTGTTGATAAACTTGTTATTTCATAACAAAATAATGAATGGTTGTTTTTGTATGTAGTGTAGTGTCATTTGATAATGATCTTTAAGCTTGATTGCAGTTCATTGAACAATTGCAATAACAAAACATGTGACTGTAAATATCTTGATTTTTTTTATTTTTTTTCACACCTGATGGTAAGTGATGATGCGGTCTACGGTGGATCACGCTTACCTATGATTATAATGAATAGCCAGTGTATTGTATGAAACTAGACAATTCAAACAAAATATGTCAAACCTCATGCCACCCAATGTACATTGAGGTATTTATTCATTTATCAATGGAATTTCTACTTTCATATTAACTAAAATATGGAATTTAAAATATGACTATGGATGAAAATTTCATTTCCATAATTTTGTAGGTGGAAAGTTACATTAAAATTATACTTTTTTGTGTAAATGTCTGTACTTGTACAATTATATAGCCAACAATAGTTTGTACATTTATTTATACTGAACTAGCCTTTGACTGCGGCTTTGCTCACATTAAATTTGAAAACTGCGGAATGCTCCTTACAAACTTTCACCCCCCATTATAGGGAAGTGGGGGTTAGAAAAAGACAAAAAGTAGCTTATGTCACTCTCCATCCCTTCAACCATCTCCACTTTAAAAAACATGTCAGTTTGTAGCTCCGTTTTGCCACACACTATTTATAATATTACTAGTATTTGCCCGTGGCTTTGCTCGCGTTAGAAAGAGACAAAAAGTAGCCTATGTCCATCCCTTCAACTCATCATCCTCCTTGCATTATCCCGGCATTTGCCACGGCTCATGGGAGCCTGGGGTCCGCTTTGACAACTAATCCCAAGATTTGGCGTAGGCACTAGTTTTACGAAAGCGACTGCCATCTGACCTTCCAACCCGAAGGCCTTATTCCATGTCCATCCCTTCAACTATCTCCACTTAAAAAATCACGTCAATTCGTCGCTCCGTTTTGCCGCGAAAGACAGACAAACAAACAGACACACACACTTTCCCATTTATAATATTAGTATGGATTTATAATTTATGATATTAAAATTTTGGATTTAATTTCAAAATAAATTCTAACTAGTTGATGGAGTTTTATGTACATTGAGAACAATGGTCTTGAATAACGTAGGGAAATTAGTGCACCTATTTATTGAAGAGCAACACAATCATCACTCAGCACCAATTATAAGTATATCTTCAGATACAAAATTGTACATGTTGGCAGCAGAGATGTACATTTATCTCAGTAATAGATTCCAATTTTGGCTTTTTTATTATTCCTCAATACTTATCTTCCTTACATATTTACACAAGTCATACTACCATCGGTTTCAAAATACGTTGCTACATTACCAATCATTTATTCTGTTATGTGATTTACATGACATTTGTCTCATACATTTGTAGGCTCCAATAAAAATGAATGTCAATGAATTCGTAAATAGAGGAAATTTTAATATCAAACTAAATATACAACATAATGACTCGAACCCTGTCACTAGCACCATTAACAATAGTAAAGATAATTTCTCATATTTCTGTCATCAGTTTAATTCAATAATCATCAACACTACCAACAGACTCTTCATCTTCAGCATTATCATCTGTGACAGGAACATTATCATAAATGTCATAGTTCACATTTTTCGGTTTATCATCATTTTCATGACTGTCATTGTCAGCACTCCCCGCCCCATCCTGTCTCTTGGTGTCATTGTCTTCCGCTTCACTTCCCTCCTCCTGCGGTGGAGGTGTGTCATTGTCTCCCACAACACTTTGCTCCTCCTCTTGTCCGTTTGTGTCATTGCCCTCCTCCTCTTGTCTGTTTGGGTCTTGTTCTTCCGTAACACTGCCCTCCTCATCTACTCTGTTTCTGTCATTGTCTCCCGCAACACTTCCCTCCTCATCTTGCCCGTTCCTGTCATTTTCTTCCTCAACAATTCCCTCCCCATCAGGTCTATTTTCTTTATTCCCTCCAGAATTACTTCCTTTCTTGGTACTCTCATGTTGGCTTTTAATGGAAATAAAAGCGAGCTCTTCATTGTACAGCAGCACATCACTCTCCGACAGATGAAGCTTTGGTGTGTGCGATTTATAGAAGATTTCGTAAATGTGGTCCCAAATGGGCAAGGTGTGCCCCGAGCTGGGCACGCCCATCTCCAGCGTGACCTGGCTCAGGTCCAGCACGAGGCACGCGGCGGTGCTGATGTCCGGCCTCTCGTTCCTTATGCGGACAGTGACTGGCCGCCATATTTCTGGCAATATCGAAGTTTCCAAGGGTGTAGGGTCACTAGAAAAATATTATTATTCATTTTATATTATTAATAATATTATAATCAATACAGTCACTTTTTATTCATCGCATAGTAGTAGTAGCAGCAAATTCGAATAAAGTCTCATTCATTCATTGATTCATTCATTCAAGTCTCATTCAAATTATATACTAGTTAAATACACTACAATATTTATGCAAAAGTTATAGCAAATATGTTGTTCGATTAATTAGACCTAATCAGTGTATGCATGCATTAGTTGATATAGGTATAAGATTAGTAAAAGAAAGCCAATTATATTTGGTTTTGAGTAAATGTAGCTTTGTTTCGTTGCAATTGTGTAGGTATTATGAAAAGTACATGTTATAATATTGAAGGCTTCAAAGTCAAAGTCGAACTCATATTTAAACATTTAGACGTATAAAATTGAACTAGATTTTCATAAAAATATAGTCCTTATTGTCTCCTATTGGCGATATTGCTATTTTATTTTTATTTTATTGAATTCTAAAAACTAGATATCATATTATTCATAATGCATGTTCGAAAAAGTTTAAAACGGGCTCTAGCAATCATTAAAATACCACCATTAAGGGCCGGTTGCATCAAACCGTCTGTCACCGTTAAAGCGTTCGTTAAATTTTATTGTATGGGAAATTCCATAGGAGACGCGTGCTGCGTGACGATGGTGTTTCTGTCAAATGTGGTCGATGCAACTGCCCCTAAATGAGTAAAAACAAGAAAAGGTTGATATATCCTAAGGTGGTAGAGTGGATTTATAAGTTTCAAGTGAAGTGACTGAATATTCACTGTCGAGTCTCACCTAAACTTCAAAAAGTTACTCCACATGGTCACCAATTTCACAGCAATTTCTTCCTCTACTTCATTAAGGGATTCTTTACCAAAAACATATTGATAAATGGTATTAGTTTGGTCCCGGGGCTTGAACTCCATGAGGTAGACGGGCGCGTCGCTGGCGGCCGCGTGCAGCGCGGCGCTCTTCACGGCCGGGTACGCCGCGAACACGTCGTTCATGTAGCTCTCGAAGTGCTCTATTATGTCCGCGCCCGCCTCCTGCCCGCCAAAGTAAGTTTCCTGCACCTGCTCACCGACTCTTTTCTTTAATTCCTCACTGTCGAATAATAAATTGTTCGGCAGAAGATCTTCAAACTTATGCGGCAAAGTTTGGAACATTTCGTCGTCGTCCAACGATCGTTCTTTCGAGTACGCAATTAAAAGAGGGATAGACTTGAATATGCCAGTTTGTAAAATTTCTCTAGGGTCCTTAATTAATAAAGCCGAAGAGTACTCTGCCACGCTTTCAACGCAGGGCGCAAACCTGTTAGAATAATTGAGCGTTTTCTCAACGGGGATGTTCTGGTAGAAATCAGTGAGGTGTTCATTAGTTTTGGTACCGTCGTCCTCGTAGCCGAGCGCCTCGGCCACCTGCAGCGCCGCGCCGGCGGGGTCGGCGGCCAGCGCGGCGGGCGCCAGCGCCGACCCGCCCTCCAGGATGGCGCGCTGCACGTACCCGTCGATGGCGCCCGACAGCAGCAGCAGCTCCGCGGCGGCCGCGCCCGCGCCCGTCCCGTACAGCGTCACCTGCGCCATACAACATGCTGTCCTTATACATCACTCCTAATGCTCATCTAAAACAATTAAACGTGCACAGCTTAAATTATGGAATGAACTGTCGCCTGCGGTGTTTCCGAACCGATACGACCTTCAAGAAGAGCGCACACCCATCTTAAAGGCGACCAATCCTTCTGGTGTTTCGGGTGTCCATTGGTGGCAGTGAGCTCTTACCATCAGGCGACCTGTTTGCTCGTTTGCCTTCTATCGCATAAAAATAATTAAAGCCTCCTCTAGGTTTAAATTTTTAGCCAAATACGTTGAATAGGAACGCAACGTGCGTACGTATCCGAACAGCAAACCTGCGAGGCGTCCCCGCCGAATTTCTCAATATTATCATGGATCCACTCCAAGGCGGCCACCAGGTCCTTGAGCCCCGCGTTGCCGGGCGCCGCCCGCGTGCCCAGGCACAGGAACCCGTCGGCGCCGAGGCGGTGGTTCAGCGTCACCACCACGAACTCCTGCAGGAGGCGAGGAGGTGCGCTGTGAGATCCCCATCTGAAATGCAACAAACGAACAGGTTCAACTGTAGGCTTATTAGTCCCTGCGCGCTAGTAAACTAATAACTTTATGCAAGCGAACGATTATATTCGTGTGTATTTCCAAGATATTGTAAGGACTTGCTCACGTAGGCCGTTTCGCCCACTGTCCTTTATTATGTGCGGAGCTGTTTTCGATAGGCATGCAATGGAAGCTGGAGCAGCGGCAGCGGCCGGCTCTCGGCTAGAGTAGTGTACCCGGTGGCGAAGTGTCCGGCGTGCAGGTGCACGAGCACGGGGCCGGCGGCGGCGGCGGCGGCGGCGCGCTCGGGCGCGAACACGTTGAGCACGAGGCAGGCGGGGTCGCCGCGCTGCCCGGGCTGCGCGCAGCGCACGCGGTACGCCGCCTCGAACACGCCGTCCCACCGCACAGGCGACTCCGCAGCCTGGGAACACCAGTATTCATTATTACTACAGGGCCTGATATCAGAGTCTAACCAATTAGCTAATTAATTCCATCTTTTCATAGCATTGGTGTATTATGCGGTCTTTATTTTATATTTTGATCAGCAAAATTAATCTACGTACTAAATTGATGTTGTTTCCTCAGCAGAGGGCCATCAAGTTTATCAGCTTATTAATATCACATGGAAGCGCTTCCACGTGTGTATATCATTGATACAGCGAAAAGCGAAACAACCACATAGGTACAAGTGTTAACGCCTAAACATTTGTGTTAGCAATCATTCGCGATCACGTACCGCTACCGACAGCTTTGTTATAAAGTTTGTGTGTTGCTATGTTTATATTTTGTTGAAACCGTATATGCTCTCTTGGATAAATTAGTTATTTTAAAGCAGAGGCGTGGCGCCACGATAATCGCGCCGATAGCGATCGGCGGCGGCGCGTGTACCTATATACGCCGATAGTATTGGCGGTTATCACCGAATTAAGGCTGCTTTCAAAAAAAACGTCAAAAGAATGTAAAATTGATAGTTTTAGTCGGTGAAATACTACACTTTCCGTTATCCAATAGATTTATTTAATTCAAGTTCCAGTTAGAGCATCTTATTATCTTGATTTTTATAAGACTGGATTTTTGAAAACTAACTCACTAAATTAATTATGAATTTTTCTCTAATGCACGTTTAGAAAAACGCACGTATAGAGCTGAATCAGTCGATCTTATTTGTAAAATTTGGACAATTTTGAATATTAAAACGGGTAAATTTATAATTCGTATATCCTGTACCACAATCATTTCAGACTAGATTTTTATTTTAAGTTTTTGAAAAAGAATAAACTAGCCTAAGGCGAATTCAATTTTTTCAGAAATTACCTAAAATTAAGTGACAATTTCTTTGAAAATCTACATCAAATCGAAGTAAGTTTTGTACTAAATTAATCTGCAACGTTTACTTAAATTGCTGTTATGCCTTAGTGATTATAAATTGCTATTATTGATTTTTGCCAATTTTTTGAAAACGAGCCTTCACCGGTACAATTATTACTACTTTTGGACATTTTCTCATATTTTGTTAGACCAAGTAGAAAAAGTCCTATAATGTGATATATATTTATAAACTACTCGCAAAGCCCTTTAATTTGATACCACACACGGTATGATCGAGCGCTCGGTTGCGATTTCACTATTTTTAACCCCCGACGCAAAAACGAAGGGGTGTTATAAGTTTGACGTGTCTGTCTGTCTGTCTGTCTGTCCGTCTGTCCGTCTGTCTGTCTGTCTGTCTGTCTGTCTGTTTGTCTGTCTGTGTGTGTGTCTGTCTGTGGCATCGTAGCTCCCGAACGGATGAACCGATTTAGATTTAGTTTTTTTTGTCTGAAAGCTGAGTTAGTCGGGAGTGTTCATAGCCATGTTTAATGAAAATCGGTCCACTATGTCGCAGTCGGGGGTTTTTTCAAAATTTTAATTTTGTGGTTATTAACACGAAAGCCCTCTTAATGCGGACAGCCACGGGCCGGCTCCGCGGGGACGAGGACGGCCCTTAGTTATTTACCTACTGTTATTCAAGTTGAGGCCCTGAATAATTATACAAATCTGCATTTTTGTTTCTCGCTAAGCAATGAGCCGCATGAGATTAAGTAAATATAGGAATGGCGTTAAGTTTATAAAAACAACTTTATTGGAAAACTTAATAGTCCTCCTGAGTCTCCTGACAGAGGTACATACAATTGACATATCCTGTAAAAGTCCGTGTTGCAAAGCAATTCTTGTTAGGACATGCCTTCAACGGAAATAACGGAATATGTTGCAACAATGAGCGCTTTACCTCCAAATTCAGAAGGGAAGAAGTGGCATTCACGGGTTGAAAAATACTAAACAGGAATTAATTCCAGTAATAAATAATGACAAGTGAAGTGACCCTCTGAAATGTTTGCTTCATGGATGCAAGATTTACTGCATGTAGTGGATCGGAACGAGATGTGACTGTCGCGTAGAACACATAGTGTTGCGCTAAACTTAATACCTTGGCTAGTCTCGGGTTGCGCTCTGCGCCCGAGCTCGGCGCGGCGCCACGTTGCGCAGGAGTCGCAGGACACAGTGTTCGTGGCTCTTACCCGGAACCTGGTGTGAGGTTGGGGCGCGCGCGCGTAGGGCAGGCCCAGGAAGGCGTAGTGCGGCGGGCGCGGCAGCAGGTAGCCGCGCGCCACGCCCGAGCTGGTCTCCACGTCGCGGTGCGGCGGCGGCGGCAGCGGAAAGCGCCGGCCCACCGCACTGCACAGCGCGCAGCACAGCGCCAACCAGCGCATCAGGCCGTCGGCTCTCGGTTGTACTGTACCTCAATCTTACTCATTGTAAAAAAATTACTCAATTCAAACGAAATCGTTCATACTCGTATTAAAATCTTTTGCGGCATTCTAGCTTGAGAGCGACTACACAATCTGGGGACATTCTTGGTCATTAATCTTCTTTTAAATCTATATTACTGACCGTTTTGAATCTGTACGGAACAACTCGCAGATTAAATTTAGAAGATGTTGATTTTTTACGGCTTATAAATAAAAATAAGGCCTGGAAATGTTTTAAGGCCAGTGGATAAAACTTCACTACCACCTTTACTCCCTAAACCTGTTTATATTTTTGACACTGCTAAACAATTAATAATGCTTCTATTTATCTTAAATATACGTGTGGCGACCGTCCTGATTAAAGTAAGGATTGTATTAAATTGACGACGGCGGCCAGCCGCGCCATTATCATAACTTCATAACACTCGACTAATCTAAACATTGGGGTGTAGCGTAAACATTCGCATAGAACGCACGCTTTTAGGAAAATAGTTTACCGTATTGTGTAATTGTGTAATAACCCAAAATATTGACACGCAGCTCACAGTGGGTTATTCTGCAATCACCGAAATGCTTTGAGTGGGCACTTTTCCACTGGCACTGCAGGCTATTCAATATACTGCTCTTATATACCGATAGGGCGATAGGGACAATGAGATTAAACTGGATTTAATAAACATAACGCTTTTCTTCGCTCTAGTGTAGATTTTGTTTCCACAAGTACTTAACTATATGTATGTACCTACAAAATCAATTATTTGAGCGTACACGAGACAATTTTCCCAGAAATCAAAACCTAAGGAAAAGAAATAAACTAGCAAGTACTTTTACAAACTTAAAAATAGTAAATTCTGGACCGTATCATATGGCAGTAACAGTGTACAACAACATTCCTTTAGAACTCAAACAGATAGAGAAAGAGTCAATATTCTATTCGAAACTCAAAAAGTTTCTGATTGAAAACTCTTTTTATAATATAAAGGAGTATCTTACTAATACGTTTTAATATTTTACTGTGTGCTAGTTTTTAAGACCTAGTCTGTAAGTGCTTACATTGCTGTGCCCTAACGGGGTTTATGCTGGAACTTAAATATGTGTTATAAAATCTTGTAAAACCCATAAAAGCAATAAATGAATTATGAATTATGAATTATGAATTAAGTACCTTTTCAGTACAGATGGTGCTTTTTTTACGCACTAGTGCGAGAAGTGGTCCATTATATGCCAGGTCGAAACTTCGGAGGGCCATCTGTACTGAAAAACGTCGTACGATACTCGTGTCGATTTAAAACACTCCCTTCGGTCGTGTTTTAATTTATCGCCACTCGTTTCGAACTTCCTTTTTTACGCACTTGTATCGTAATGTACTATTTTGTAACTTTTAGATTAAAAGTTGTCTTTTAAACTAGCTTTTACGCACCAGTCTGAGCTAACTTGAGGCGTGTTTTCTTTCCAGGTAAAGACGCTGCAAACTTACATTCAGAGTATTGGTGTAAACGGAGAGTTCAGTAAGTTGCTAACTTATTATAAAGTTAATAAAATGCGATTCGTCAAGTCTCTATGTATATTGTAAGGTTTACAATAAAATATTATTAATGATCGACATAGATAGGAACCTTCTGTTTTTACGTTTTTCATATAAGTAGATAGGTATTTTTGTTAAATGGTTACAATTAATGATATAATGTGTTGGTGTATTTTCTTGATATAAATCTGTTCCGGCTGTACGTCTACCGAATCAGTGAGTTGTTAACAAATAAATAACTATAAAATGTTTGTGGCGTGTTGCCACTTGTATTCGAACTTAAACCTAACAGCTGTTTTTTTGTTCAGCTAAATATATATCATTTGTTTTATGCGTAGGTAACCCACACTACATGCATACATATGGAGGATGATGACATTAATGACCGTGTTTTTTTCTTAATAACATGTTTTTAGGGTTCCGTAGTCAACTAGGAACCCTTATAGTTTCGCCATGTCTGTCTGTCCGTCCGTCCGTCCGTCCGTCCGTCCGTCCGTCCGTCCGTTCGTCCGCGGATAATCTCAGTAACCGTTAGCACTAGAAAGCTGAAATTTGGTACCAATATGTATATCAATCACGCCAACAAAGTGCAAAAATAAAAAATGGAAAAAATGTTTTATTAGGGTACCCCCCCTACATGTAAAGTGGGGACTGAATTTTTTTTTTATTCCAACCCCAACGTGTGATATATTGTTGGATAGGTATTTAAAAATGAATAAGGGTTTACTAATATTGTTTTTTGATAATATTTATATTTTCGGAAATAATCGCTCCTAAAGGAAAAAAAAGTGCGTCCCCCCCCTCTAACTTTTGAACCATATGTTTAAAAAATATGAAAAAAATCACAAAAGTAGAACTTTATACAGACTTTCTAGGAAAATTGTTTTGAATTTGATAGGTTCAGTAGTTTTTGAGAAAAATACGGAAAACTACGGAACCCTACACTGAGCGTGGCCCGACACGCTCTTGGCCGGTTTTCTTTAATATTTCTTTAGTGATAGCTTCTTGATGATAATGTTGTAACCATTATATTAAATAAAACTTATTTATTAATCAAATTAGTTACGTTTAATAAATAAAAGACGACGTCAGTTATAGCTAATCAAAACAAATCGTTAAAGTGTTGCATATAAATAAGTAATAATATTAGCTATCATACCTTACATATATCATATAAGCCTATAAGGTAACGGACCCAATCATGGACAGTTTAAGATATTTTTTTTATTATTTTATACATGAATTCAACTCTCTTAGCAACCTTATTAAGAATTCATCCTAATATTTTTTTCAGTAAACTGATGTTTTTATCTTGACGCCAAATCCTTCAGAAATAACCGAATTAAATGAAACTTCAAAATTAAGCAGCTCTATGACTCTTGTTTATGGTACAATGCCGTAAGTTTTTAGAAACTAATTTTAAATACTTATTTTTAAGGATTTGGGTTTGATTTGTCCATTATGGCATCACCGTCCATTATAGGCTATTTTACATTATAAACGCCAAATTGTGGCAAATAAATAATAATAATCGCATCAGCTAAAAGGTGTAGTAATAACTATTTAACATGTTGTTACATTAAAAAGTGAGCCGTTTTATAATGAAAAAAAATATGTATTAAGTTTAGGTACGTTTCTCAAATGATAATGCATGTATTTATTTATCATTTACCTACTTTCATAACACACGATTGGTAGTACAGTCGCCATCAGATATATAAGAGCGCCCGAGGTACTCAAAAATATCTGAACACGCCTCTAACGCCTAGGCAATAGAGGCGTGTTCAGATATTTTTGAGTACCTCGGGCGCTCTTATATATCTGATGGCGACTGTACGTACATATATAGAGAACATCTACGACTCAGGAACAAATAGAATAGAATTTATTTAATCATATGGCACGAAAAATAGACAAATAACAAGTTTTATACCTATAATAAAACCAGTCAAAAAGAATACAAATCTAAAAGCTATAGGTCAACATTTAGGCAATTTAGCCACGCCTTAACTAATAACACTGACAACACTGACATAAATATTATTGTATTAAAGCGTAACTGAAAAAGTCTCCTCTCAGCTTCATGCCAAGGGACCCTGGAGGACCCCGACACTGGTCTTCCGTATGCTCATCACAAATAAATGCTCTTACCGGGATTCGAACCCAGGACCGCCGGCTTAACAGGCAGCGTCGCCACTAGGCCTACCCGGTCCCCTAACCTCCAGATATTATTGACTCTTTACAAATAGGGAGACGACTAAGCTCTATAGATCTATAGAGCTATACAACTGATCAAAGAAGTTGATCATGGATCGCTCTTCTTTCGAGAGAGGCCACATGAGCCACCGCGGGAGGCTGAGGTCCTGGTACCAGAGCCGCCACCTCACGCCGCACAGCTTGCCCGAGAAGCACGACACGTCCGGCCACCTCCACCTCGCGTTCGCCGTGCATGTCACGTTGCTGCAAAAACATTCATCCTAACTAAATATATAACACTGAATATCACAGCAAACCTTTGCTTTGCGCACCAAATACTAACTATTTATACTTTAACTTACCCACAGACAACGAACTTGGCAACGATACGAGTCATCCAATCTTTCATCTCTTCGTCTCTTGGATTCAACATAGTGTCCTTAAGCATAGAGTTGACTCGCAGCACGTATGACAGGTCGTCCATATGCCCGGCGCCTCCGTAATCTATCCCGAAGGCTCGCTTCACCGGCACAAAGGAGCTGCTAAACGAGAACTTGTACAAGTATAGCGGGGCACCTATCATAGATCTGGCTTTGGCTAGTTTTAATGTAGGATATATGAAAAAAGAATCTGAACATGCAGGTATATAATCCTCCATAGACGGGTTCCCGTCGAAGTACCTATCCATCATCTTTTGCGCGTCCACTGCTTGTCGGGCCGGTGAGACAGAATACATTAGTTTAGCCGGTAAAATTGTGATCGGGTTCTTCTTGATCGTTCCTATTATGTCTACTTCATCGAGCCTGTGTCTGAACGACGCGCATTCGTTGTTCGTGAACCCCAATAAAGTCGTGTACTGACTTCCTCTTCCAAGCCCAACTAACACATCCGGATCGTTATCGAGGATTCTCTTCACTCCGTTGAATTGGGATTCTACGACCGGACTGAACACGACAAAGCCAGAAGACGCGAGCAGCACACTGTTGGCGTCGACGAGAGCTTGGGCCGGCAGGGCCACCAGCTGCCGGTGGATCTCGTCCGCGTCGGTGCTGTTAATGCCCAGCACCTTCAGAAAGGATTCCTTTACATTCTGCGCATAACTCGGTCGAGTTGTGAAAAATCCAGATCCTGCGGTTCCGCTCATCAAAATCAATCTACAACAAACAATACAGACATTTTATGTCAGCAAATGAAAGGTCGTTAAGAACTGTACATGATTTTTGGCTGTATAACTTTGTTTAGACGTTAGGAGCTAAACATGTCAAAAGTTACCCTGCACTTTGAGCCGGCGCGGAGTCGGTCTCATATTTCTGTTTTTCGCTTAAATCATGGAAACAGTGCATCCTAGCGACATGGTGATTATGAACGAATAAAGCTGGTTTAATTTGCTACAAGTTTCATTTAGTCATGTTTACGATGTCTTGTATAGTATTTTTATAAATCCGCTCTTGAATGTTTTTCAGGTGCTCCCAACCCCTATTTGATATTGTTAAATGATAATCTAGGTACCTGATTAATGCTGCTAGGTCATATAAAACGGCGATGGCGAATTCATTTACACATGAACATAATTTCGAAGTAATAACATTTTTTTAGAACTTCTCCTCACGCTTCAACCGAGCCAATTTACTAGTTTTTATTTCTTAACTTAACTCATCCTTTAAGAGTCTAATAATAAGTGGGGTGGAGTGGAAATTTAAATGAAAATAAAAAAAAAACTGAACCGATTTGAATTAAAATTGGAAGGGTCACCGACTTTGATATGGTTGTAATTGATACCAAACAAGACATTAAAGCTCATTTAAACGGTATGAAGCTCAGATTTCGCCGAAGCTGAATTACTGCGACTCCTCAGTTCACACGCTTAAACCTGTAATGGTTATAATATTGTCGTCGATTACCGCGATAGTTACTCATGAAATAAAACTATGGAAACAGATTAAATCGCGTATAATGAATTTACAATTCATCCCGACGTTTCGAAGACTTTACAGTATACCTTAATGGTTGATTTTTGAAATAAAAACGACCCTATGTCCTGTCTTGGGAAGTTGGGGATCATACTCTCTCTGTACTATATTTCGTCTTAATCGGTTTAGCGGTTTATGCGAAAAGATGAGTTAGGTGATAAAGGTATTTGTTTAAATTTTATATGTTGTTTGTTTTTGTCTCAAAACTTGCAGCGATAACTTGCAAGTCTAACTCAGCTTAACACTGCTAACTACACCAAACATATTTTGTTGCCGTCAAAAGTTGTGTTCCTCGCATTTCGGTCTATACACCTTTTTATTGCTTGATGGCCTATTTTGCAGATGAGGCGTTTTCTAACACTTGGTCAAATGAGACAGCCAAAAATGACACACCAAATAATAGATTTCTGTACTAGTTACCTCTGGAACAATCCTTCAGAACATTCAGAAAGGGATAGCATGTGTGCTTCGGAAGCTCCCGCGCTCTGCCCCATGAGTGTCACCCTGTGCGGATCCCCGCCGAAGGCGCGAATGTTATCCTGCACCCAGCGCAGCGCCGCCAGCATGTCGCGCAGCCCCGTGTTGCCCGGCACGCTGGACGAGTTCAGAGACAGGAAGCCGAACGGGCCCAGTCTGAAAGAAGATGCACATTCAAAAATGTTTTCTCGTCAATCGTTGTTACTAGTTGTCGGTTCTAAATACCTGTGATTGAAAGTAACGACGACCACGTTTTCATCTATCATATACTCGGGCCCATTTAAGTCACCATCTCCGGACCCGGAGTGGAAAGCCCCGCCGTGTATGAAGACGAGCACGGGCAGGCAGGTGGATCCGCAGCACTGGCGGCCCCAGGCCGGCAGGTGGTGCACCGGCGCGTGCACGTTGACGTGCAGGCAGTCCTCGTCCGTGGCGAGCGGCTGCATCATCGGCCCGTACAGCACGTCGCTCTGCGGGCACACGGGACCTTCCACTGACGCGTTGAAAAATCCATCCCACGGGTCCACCGGCTGGGGCGCCTGCACAAGTTTCACCAATTGAGACAATCATTGCAAATGATGAACTTGAACATTCTCTCTGAATGTTGTTCGCGAGATGTTTATCAAGTTGAAGAGTTAACTAGAGTGTAACTTACGACAAACCGCAGGTGGCCGAGCGGCTGGCGCGCGTAGGGCACGCCGCGGAAGCTGGCGTAGGTGTGGCCGTAGTAGCTGCCGCGCAGCGCGCCGCACACCGCCCCCGCCATGGTCTGCGCCGGCACGTTGCACCGCATGTCCCCCGTCAACCGCTCTTGCACATAACCTGACAGTTAACCGGCTAATCTTTACTACATACATTGGACGCACGATTTACAAGTTCATATTTTTTGTAGATGTAAGTATGTACTTGAAAAAAAGAATGCGTTTTATAAACGTTATGGCTATTGTTTTGAGAATTCACAGCATAAGTATGTAAGAAGCAGTAGCTTTTGTGTGGATCTAGCCGAGAGATACGGTATGCGAAAAGCGTCTAAAACAATAGATACAGCGGGATTATATTAAATACATCCGTTGACAATTTGCCTTTCTTGGAATATAGTTGTCGATTGACGTGCTGAATGCGTATTGAAGACTACTTGAAAATAAAAATTTCTTAGATCTGCGTTCAATAGATATGTAGACATTAAGGACATCATATTTGTTTACTATAAACACTAAGTTCACATTACCATTTTTATCATTTTCGAAAAGTGATATGTTCAGTAAAAACATGTTAATTCAACCGGGGTTTACTATATGGCGCTAGTAATCCTCGATTTTCCAGTAAACTTAGTAAATATTAATAATCGTTCCCGTAGCCTTAAAATACTTAAAAAAAGTAATGATATCCCATTAAAAAGATAAATGCGAAATGAGAGCCAAGTTCAATAATATGATATAACTAGCTTTTACCCGCTGCTTCGCCCGCGTACTAAAAGTATTTTTATTCAAACGTATACAAAAATTAAGATTTTCATTTGGATCCGTAGGTTTCTCTGTAGGTACATTTGTCTGCGATTATTTCGATTACACATAATACTATTGTTTTTAAAGAAATGCTTGCAATGATTGTAGAAATGTTACCACATCGACCTCAGCGTAGGTAGCAGGTATGAGTAGGTATGTATTCTATATACGCTGGGGAAACTTTTATAAACAACCCACATAGCCCGTATTTCGACACTAATGGTCGGTGGGTAAAAAGTACTTTCTTGAATTATCCCTTACAACAACGATCCCTTCCCACTGAGCCGCCTGCTTTTTGCACTGCGTTTTACACTGCCTGCATATCTCTCTAACGATACCCATATTATCCCTATCCCTATCCCTGTTCCTGTCCCTGTCCCTATCCCTATCCTTATCCCTAACCTTATTCCTGTCCCGGCCCGTCCCGTCTCGTCCCGTAGCGACTACATTATATAAGGAACCTACGTGCCAAATTTGGAATCTCTAGGACCAGCGGTTTCGGCTGTGCGTTGATATGTTAGTCAGCCAGTCAGTCAGTCAGTCAGTTTCTTCTTTTATATATTTAGATTTAGAATGTTCGGGAAAGTTCTTATATTTTCTAAAATGTTCTAGAACGTTCCAAAACGTGTAAAACTTAATGTTGTTCATAAGAATGTTCTGGAATGTTCTAAAAATTTCTGAAATGATCTAGAAAAGTCCAGAATGTGTGTAAATGTTTCAATCGATATGGAATGTTCTAGAAAGTTCTGAAAACTTATGGAATAATGTAGAAATTTCATAAATATGTAAAACTTAATTCAGTTTAACACATTTTGGAACGTTCTAGAACATTCTAGAAAATATTAGAATTTTCCAGAGCATTCTATATCAACTGTATTCAGTTTTGCACATTTTGGAACGTTCTAGATCATTCTAGAAAATATCAGAACTTTCCAGAATATTCTATATCAATTACATTCAGTTTTGCACGTTTTGGAACGTTCTAGATCATTTTAGAAAATATTAGAACTTTCCAGAACATTCTATATCAACTACATTCAGTTTTACACATTTTGGAACGTTTTAGAACATTCTAGAAAATATTAGAACTTTCCAGAACATTATATATCAACTACATTCAGTTTAACACATTTTGGAACGTTCTAGAATATTCTAGAAAATATTAGAATTTTCCAGAGCATTCTATATCAAATACATTCAGTTTTACACATTTTGGAACGTTTTAGATCATTCTAGAAAATATCAGAACTTTCCAGAACATTCTATATCAACTACATTCAGTTTTGCAAATTTTGGAACGTTCTAGATTATTCTAGAAAATATTAGAACTTTCCAGAAGTATCTAGAACTTTCTAGAACATTCCATATCGATTGAAACATTTACACACATTCTGTACTTTTCTAGATCATTTCAGAAATTTTTAGAACTTTCCAGAAGTACAGATATATAAGTACAGATGCACTTACCCACATTTTTTATATTGCGTGACACATTTAAAATTATATTGCGTGATACAGAAGTAGAGATGTACAATACAGAAGAAGGACAGATATATATTTTTTTAACATTTTCGCCACCCACAGCCACCCACTTCCACCCACCGCGACCAAACTCCCTTACTTTCATCTAGAGACCAAGGGGTATTTACCACCCCAACAGGGGGTTGATTGGAATTGATAGTGATAGAGAAAACCCCGGACATACGTACATTAGCGTTAGCATTTTATATATGTATATAGATAATATGCCTTGGTTGTTCACTTCAACAAAAAAAGAAGTGATGTCAAAATGGGTGCCAAGTTCAATGGTCAGTCCTGAAACTTACTTATAACGTCATAAAATACTTTTGCCAATGCTTACCAATGCTGAAATCGCAGAAAAAGATTTGGCTGTTTCATACATTTCGACTGTCATGATAGCGCTCATTTCTATGAAACACAATGGAAAAGTATTTTTTAATACAGTTGCTCAAAAAGTGCTCGTTTTTTGGCTGTTTAGCGTGCGAGAAGTTGGTTTTTACGCACTAGTGCGTAAAATGTATGCGTTCCATTTTACGACTACTTACCGAGCTGTTTTAATATTAGTATATTTTACTAAGACGTAATAAAACTATAAACATACTATTAAGTGATTAATGTTTAAGACATTAATATTTCATATGTAATTGTTTATTTTTAGTCATACTAAACATAATTTATAAAATGTTTTATACTTTGAAAAAGTGGCTCATAATGAGTCGTGTAAACAGAACGTGAAATGGAACGAAACGCGTCGTCTGTCATTTAAAGTAGTGGCGTCTTACCAATATTACCAACTTAATGCAAATACGTTCAAATAGTCATAGGGCTTACGGAAAAAAACTGCATTTTATGCAGAAAGCAAGCCACTTTGCACAGTGATACTAGGGACCAATACAAATGATTTCATCCGAGGAAACACGATTTTCATCCACTAGAATTCAAGATGGCGGACATTTTCCAAAATGGCGGCCGCATATTTTTAAAAATTTATAGAATCATAACGGCTGCCCCGATTTTGATGGTTGGAGTGTCTATCAGTTCGTATTGAAGCGTTTATTAATATAAAAAATTAAAATCATAAAAAAATTAAGATGGCGACCGAATAATAAGAAAAATATGAAATTTTCAAACTTTTTTTTTCATTCTCGTGAAATTTACCAATAAAATTTCTATGATATGGCCACATTTGTATGTATTTAAATTAAACCTGATAATATTATCTACAAAATAAAATAAAAATTATGAAAATCCGTTGAGTAGTTTTTGAACTATACCCATTTCAAATAGAGCGCGCGGATTTCAAAGACGTTTCTGCACGTGATGTAAAAAAATTGGAATCATAACGGCTGCACCGATTTTAATGGTTGGAGTGGCTATCAGTTTGTATTAAAACATTTATTCATATAAAAATTAAAATCATTTAAAAATTAAAGATGGCGGCCGAATAATAAGCAAAATATGATTTTTTTTATTCTCACGAAATTTACAAATACTTTTTCTACGATATGGTCACATTTTTATTTATTGAAATAAAATCTGATAATATAATCTGCAAACTAAAATAAAAAAAAACATTAAAATCCATTCAGTAGTTTTTGAACTATACGCATTGCAAATGAAGCGCGCGGGTTTGAAAGACGTCTTTGCACTTGATGTGATGCATCGGCATCGCATCGTTTCGTACCGCTATACACGCAAGACTGATTATTTATTTTGGTCGCAACTTACCATATTACTATTTGGAATCAATGTTTTTAGTATTTATATACATTATTAGTTTTTTATTCTGAGTTTAGGTATATTTAAATAACCCCGTAAACTTTGATGGTCATAATTTTTATTTTAATACGTAAAAGAACTTAAATGCACATAACATAACATTTGTATTAATAGCAATTGTCCTTTACGAGGACTCCAGAGATAATTTTCGGCAACTTCTGTAGGGGGTTACAGAAATATCTATGTATAAAATAACTTATTTTCTGCTTCTCGTCTATTTAGTCTACGTTTCAAGATGGTCTGCTTGTTATACGACAAAGAGCGTATGTTTTTGTAGTGCTGACGATGTTGATCCCGCCGGCATTGGTTATTAATTTTGGTTGGAAACAGTTCCTTGCGCACCAAGTTTACCGATAAATGTGGAGTCTGCTGATCATATATAACAAGGCTTGTTCCAGAAACTGTAGCCTGTTGATGTTATTAGTGTGGTAATTTTTTTTTCTAAACAATTTACTTCCTCAGAGAACATTTGCTCAGGGCAAACCATAGGAACGTAACCGGAAGAAGCTAATAGCCTCATTGTACCTCGCGCAAAAGATATGGCGGAACAGGGACTCACGCGTATCATCAGATCTTCCGATACAGATGTCTTGGTATTTAAATAAAAACTACTGGAGTCTGAAGTACGGGCGAAGGATAGACGTAAAGTCAGTGGCCAGATTCGGGTTTGGACCTAGCTTAGAGCCTCGAAAGGTCTTTGCCTCATGAAGAGGCCTCGAGTGAGTTCAGGGTGGTAACGGATACTAGAGTGTACCATGCCCTTTGTTGTTTGAGTTTATTTCGCAGTTTGTAGCCGTGGAGGGTTTCAGGATGTTACCTGCGAGATCGGACGTGATGTTAATGGAAGCAGGGATGTCGACAAAACGACACTTTACGAATGCCTAAGCCACCAAACCATACCGGTAAACAGGCCTGAGTCCATGCTTGCTCACTAAAATATATGTTAAGAACGGTCCCAATTTGGCATTTAAGCATGGGATCTATGGAGCTAATTATATTGGGAAATTTCCAAGTCTTATCTAGTATATTTTCTTAATATTTAAAATGAGAATAACCTGCCAGAGTATAAGTTATATTAATAGCCAACACTTTGGAACCTTGAAGACCGACTGCTGTTCGTGGTTTTCACGCCTTTACGTCTGACACCACTTCTTTTTTCAATACAAAAGGAAAAAATCTTGTTCTAAAACATATTTATCTTTATCTTTTATCTTTATTGTTTGCACCCCCTGAAGTTATACCAGGTTTGATAGAAACATCGCAGTAACTACAAAGTCTTCTTGGAGGAATAATCGCCATACTTAAAAGTTCACCAGAACTTGGTGAGCAAGAATCTGTTTACCACCAAAAATAAATTAGTAACCAACATCGGCAGCACTTGCGCTCCGTGTCGTATAACAACGCCCCATATTCTGGATATTACTTCTGTGCCTATGCCATCATCCTGGGGTTGGAAGACATACAATGATAGTTGGGTACTGCAGTGATCTGAAAACAGGGAGATATGGTATGAATGGGTATACTTGGACAATTGCGGTTTTGAAAAAGGCTGCGAAACAATGCACTGTACGTGTTGTGGATCTACCCTGCGCAATGCAAATAATGCAATGTAATATTTGGAAAGGCAGCTGCCAAAATAAAAAGTAAATATTTTGTAAAAATGATATTATAAATTATTATTTATTCATTATTTTCTTGTATTTTGATATTATGTATGTGTGACTCTTTTATCTTTCAGTATGACCTAGACGAGAAGCAAAAAATAAGTTTTGTATTAATATATGTTTCAGTAGCTCCCTACAGAAGTTGTCGGAGATTATCTCTAGCCTTGAAAAGGAGAAGTGATACAAATGTTATGTGTACCTATTTAAGTTCTTTTACGTATTAAAATAAAAATTATGATTTATGACCATCAAAGTTTACGGCGGTTATCTAAATATACCTAAACTCGGAATAAAAAACTAATAAAGTATATAAATACTAAAAACATTGATTCTAAATAGTAATATAGTAAGTTGCGACCAAAATAAATAATCAGTCTTGCGTGTATAGCGGTACGAAACGATACGATGCCGATGCATCACATCAAGTGCAAAGACGTCTTTCAAACCCCCGCGCTTCATTTGCAATGCGTATAGTTCAAAAACTACTGAACGGATTTTAATGTTTTTTTTATTTTATTTTGCAGATTATATTATAAGATTTTATTTCAATAAATAAAAATGTGACCATATCGTAGAAAAAGTATTTATAAATTTCGTGAGAATAAAAAAAAATTGAAAATTTCATATTTTTCTTATTATTCGGCCGCCATCTTTAATTTTTTAAATGATTTTAATTTTTATATGAATAAATGTTTTAATACAAACTGATAGCCATCCCAACCATTAAAATTGGTGCAGCCGTTATGATTCCAAATTTTTTTACATCACGTGCAAAAACGTCTTTCAAATCCGCGCGCTCCATTTGAAATGGGTATAGTTCAAAAACTACTCAACGGATTTTCATAATTTTTATTTTATTATGTAGATAATATTATCAGGTTTAATTTAAATACATACAAATGTGGCCATATCATAGAAAATTTATTGGTAAATTTCACGAGAATGAAAAAAAAGTTTGAAAATTTCATATTTTTCTTATTATTCGGCCGCCATCTTAATTTTTTTATGGTTTTCATTTTTTATATTAATAAAAGCTTCAATACGAACTGATAGACACCCCAACCATCAAAATCGGGGCAGCCGTTATGATTCTATAATTTTTTTAAAATATGCGGCCGCCATTTTGGAAAATGTCCGCCATCTTGAATTCTAGTGGATGAAAATCGTGTTTCCTCGGATGAAATCATTTGTATTGGTCCCTAGTATCACTGTGCAAAGTGGCTTGCTTTCTGCATAAAGTGCAGCTTTTGACCACAATTTCGCCGTAAGCCCTATGACTAAAAAACCTTAATATGTTACGCGATTTGTCATAATTATTTTATGTTATTTGGAATACTTCGAGGCATAAATGGTCGATTGAATTAAAATGTAGGTACTTATATATTAAACAATCGTCCCAAATCGTAAATGTTTATGTTTTTATGGCACACAATGAAATTAGGGTTTGCAAGATCCGCCGATTTTTCGGATCCGGATATTTCGGATCTTAAGATTTGCCGGATCCGGATATTTCGGATAAAACGGATCCGTGTTGAAAAGGTCACTTTTTATAGGGGTTTCGTCAAATCAAAGCTGATGTTACCGAAATAAAATAATTTAAACTCACAAAACGACATAAATATAGTCTATTATTGCTCCATTAACTTTTTAGACGAACTTTTAACATACAATTGTGTCGTTTAACTTCAAACTCGTGTAAATCGATTCGGTTTTAAGGATGATTATACAAAAAAAGCAGAACGGATTTACCCGAGTTTGAAGTTAAGCGGCACAATTAATGTCACTCCCATTGTACAGTACAGCATATAACATTAAACAGTAGGCCAATATTTTTGTTTAACATACATAAGCTAATGCAGGGTAATTTACCTCCGTTTTACTGGGGCGTCTATCCGTAACCACAGCCAATAAATACATCCATGCGAAATTGCAGATGTAGAAAAAAAGATAAAATAATATAATTTTATTGCGTATTAGACGTGTAAAATATGTTACACATATTTAGTTATCATGTACTATTTTCAATTGTTTTTCTGAACTTATGTGCAAAATGTCAGTCAATGTGTGTTTTGATATTTGCCAGTCGCTTTTTAGTGAAGCTCTAAGGCTGGCAGCGCACCTCCAATCCTTCTGGTGTTTTGGGTGTCCATAGGCGGGAGTGATCGCTTACCATCAGGCGACCAGTCTGCTAGTTTGCCTCCCATCTTATTAAATACAAAAAAAATAGATCTGGATTCAGCTTATAAAATAACTAGCGACCCGCCCCGGCTTCGCACGGGTACTATACCTACATGTAAACCTTCCTCTAGAATCACTATCTATTAAAAAAAACCGCATCAAAATCCGTTGCGTAGTTTTAAAGATTTAAGCATACATAGGGACAGAGAAAGCGACTTTGTTTTATACTATGTAGTGATAGTGATTACGTATATAATTATATTAATTACTTCCATGATCTCTAATTCATCATTAAGCTTAAAAACATCCATGGCAATCATTTCTGCTTTATAGAAAATTAATAATTTATCGTTATTCCTGCGGGATGCATCCAGTTAGAAACGAACACAGTTTTAAAAACAATGATTTAATTTTCATTTTATTTAGTTTGTTAACATATAGTTTTATGGATTCATCGCATGGCGTAATGTACCAAACCTAACCTATCTTGATATTCTGGAGTATTTGAATTAAATAAATGTGAATAAACATTTTAGGCAACAAAATACAGGAAATAATTCATCAATTTCATTCGAAAATTCTTTCTGGCGTGGATAGATACCCATATTTAACGGATCCGTATTATCCGTTTTATCCGGATCCTATGAGACCTCGGATCCGGATCTCAAATTTAACGGATATCCGGATAATTCGGATATCCGGATATCCGGATCTCAAACCCTAAATGAAATAAATAAATTGTGTTGGATGGATAGCAAAATCGAAAATATGAACGCAAGTTTAAAAGCTTCAAAGATAGGTACGTCAATGTCAATGCAAAAATTGGGAGTTCGGATTATTTCGTTGTAGTAGTGTTTTTTCGCAACTGTATTAAAAAACGTCGTTCGTCACACGTGCGAGAATGTCATTCTCGCACTTATAACGAAATGTACTATTATGATGTTATAAATAAGTTTCAGGACTGATCATTGAACTTGGCACCCATTTAGACATCACTTCTTTTTTCGTTGAAGTGAACAACCAAGGCATATTATTGAACTTGGCTCTCATTTCACATTTATGTTTTTGATGCGATCTCTTTTATTGCACTTGTATTATTACAACAAACTCACCAACATGTGCTCTACTACGGGCATTGATCCCGATCACACACAAATCGAGTCCTAATAACAAGGACATGATTAAGATGTTCAAACATCCCATTTGTACGTCACTCGGAGTAACCGAAGCAAGGGACCCGTTTGTGTAGACACTAAGTGGAAATTTGTCGGTAATATTTAAAGTGTGATAATGGAGAGACGTCGCTCGTTGTTCTGCGCAAGCGACGCACTGGCCATGTACTTGAACGTTTTGCCACGCGGATTGATTGTTCCCCTTTGTGGGACCACCTGTGTATTCGTAGACAGTTGTTTATTATTATGTTTACTATATGATATTCGTACATTCTCATCAAGACATCAGACGGGCTTAATGCCTGTTTGCCACCGACTTAGTGTTTAAAGAATAGCAACCAAATATTATACAAGTTTAAATTAAGCAAAAACTATAGAATATAAAAGCCAATTGACAACGTTTCAAAATTTTCGAACCATTTCGAGATATACGCCTGTAGATCACAAAAATATATTTTTCAGTACAGATGGTGTTTTTTTTACGCACTAGTGCGATAAGTGGTTCATTATATGCTAGGTCGAAACTTTGGAGGCTCATCTGTACTGAAAAATGTCGTACGATACACGTGCGAAAAGGAAATTCGACTTCCTTTTTTACGCACTTGTATCGTAATGTACTATTTTAATATTTTTTTTTCTTATTTTTAGTAAAAAAATCTTAAAAATAGTTTAAAGGGGAAGTGACGTTACATAGTTGAGTCAGACTATTCAGAGCTGCCACTATTAATATAAAAAAATATATAAATTAATATATAAAAAAAATCCAGTTGGGATGTCACTTGAGTTTGACTGTAACGTCTGTAACACTTATCATCGCTAGTAGTATGGAGATTAGAGGTAAGGAGCGAAAGCTTTAGGTTTCAGAAGTCCATATATATAACCAGGTGGCGCTGCAATTGCAGGTACATAAGGGTTTGACACGTCATTTTCGACTGTTCAACTTTGACAGATTTCTCTCCTTATACTTCTACATTCCATAGCTCGTAGTTATTCAATATTTGTTGACAGTGACACTTGACAGTCAGACATCTCGGACTGTTTAAGCTGACTGTTGAAACTGAAACTTTTTTTAGGAATGATTTTGTCGTTTTCTTAGGTGTATGAAACAACACATGTGACGTCATAAAGCTGTGTCTTGACGTTTGTAACTTACGCTCTTTCTGTTCGAAGTACTAATAAAAAGGGATTTTCGCAATAAAATAGCAGTTTTTGGGAAAAATAAAAAAGTTCTTTCAAAGCAAACAATAAAAATTTATAGTCGAAAATATGAAATGTTGTCAATTAAGAGAAAATTATTGCATTTCCCGGAATAGTATCAAAACATATTTATGCTATACCTACCGCGCACCGGACGGGGAGTAATAGTAAGTAATCCATAAGAGATAGACAATTTATATGCCAATCCGGATTTTTTGTAGACCTAGGTATATAAGAAGTATATACAATTCCACCAAAGTTGATTGTTTTGTTATACTTATCTCAATCGGTATGGCAGCGTTTTCGATAACAGCTCTTAGGCAGCATGTAATAAAATTTGTCTATAGATAAAATGTTCTATATGGCCTAGACTATTACTTACTTTTGGCTTTGCATCCGGTTACCAAACACCCTGTATGTTTGGAAAGAGTGAATAAAGCGTCCTTTATTCGCTTGGACTTTGATTCGACCCCCGTAGGCGTAGGTTCATAAATGCACAGAATACGAGGGTCATGCCAAAAGAAGTTAGATACTCCATGGTCATTTGATTGATACTGGCCAGTTATACACCAATGTAAAGGTAGGTTATCTGCTTATAAATTTAAAAATGGAACACTTGGAAATTCTTAGGATTCCTTTTTTAATTATTTTTTTTCTAAATAATTTTGGCGGGAATTTTCCGCAACAATGGAGCTTACTCGACGTGATTTTCGTGTTATGATATATTATGACTTTAAAAAAGGTTTAACACCTCAAGAGTGTTTTGAACTTTTAGTCTCGACTTTTGGAGAGTCTGCGTGGTCACGTGCAACTGTTTTCAATTGGTTTGCTGAATTTAAAAGAGGACGGGAGAGCTTTGAAGATGAGGCGAAGACCGGACGGCCGCCAACCGCAGTCACTGAAGAAAATGTAAAGACTGTGGAAAAAAATATTCGTGCGAACCGACGAATTACATATGTAGAGCTCGAGCGTGAACTGGGCATTGGATCAGCAGCATTGCAAACTATAATTCATAGTAAACTGTCTCTTCATAAGCATTGTTCAAGATGGGTGCCGCACAAGCTCACCGATTTACAGAAAGACCGTCGCGTGGATTGGTGCAAATTTATGATAGATAAATTCGACGCAGGCGAGAACAAAAACGTATATGATATACTTACAGGTGACGAAACATGGCTATATAACTACGATCCCGAAACAAAGCGACAGTCCACAGTATGGTGTTTTGAAGATGAGCCGACGCCAACAAAATGTCGCCGAACCCGAAGCACACAAAAACAAATGGTTGCCTCATTTTTCTGCAAGACGGGACATATTGCTACAATAGTGCTAGAAGATCAAAAGACAGTTAATTCAGAATGGTATGTGACAGTTTGTGCCCCAAGAGTACTGTCAGCTTGGTGTGACAAGCGGCCGAAGTCAGGAACCCGGCACCTGCTCTGGCACCACGACAACGCTGCCCCGCACACTTCCGCTAGAACACTTGACTATTTCAGCTCAAAAAACGTGACTATTCTGCCCCACCCCCATATTCCCTGACCCTAGCCCCCTGTGATTTTTATCTTTTCCCTTAAATTAAAGAAAAATTAAAAGGAAGGCGATTTGAGAACAAAGAAGATGCGTTGGCTGCGTATAATTACGAAATTTCTGAGGTGTCTAAAGAAGAGTGGTCATCGGTATTTTCTAAGTGGTTTAGACGGATGAAAACGTGTATACGTGTTCACGGTGAATACTTCGAAAAAATAGATAGCTGTAATAAAGAATAAAGTATGTAAATTTTGAGTATCTAATTTCTTTTGGCATGACCCTCGTATTAGCATGATTTACAGGTTAGTCCTTTTACTGAGCAGCGTTACCACAGCGCTTACTTAGGGTCCACGAACATATTGATTGGTTTTTGATGGGAATGTGAACGCGCTCTTATCAATGTCTTTCTAATAAGTATAGCGCCTTGCCGTTTATTCCAGCAAACTTTTCCGATCATGGTGTTTTGCATTGCATCAGTACTATCAGAAAGCGATCTTTAAATGTGTTGTTGCTGATATGCTAGTAAGCTGGTATATTTTTACCAAAAAAACGAAACGATTTTATCAATATGTTTGGGATCATAATTTTTACGTAAATTTAGTACGAGTAAATACACTGGATTCCTATTATAAGGAAATGGAGGAAATGAGATGAAATTAGGAGGAAATGAGAAAATGTGACGTTTTAAATAATGAAGACAGTTAAGATTTTTTTTCGCTTTCCTAATAATTATCGCGTCAAACGTCAGACCGGGTGGTTGAGTTACGTTTTTTATGTTTTTTTTTTCGGAAATTCAGAATTCCGAAAAAACACATTTAGAAACACGATACATGTGTGTTAAAAAAAGCATCTACTACGAACGCTGGTAGAGAAAGTGCTAACGTATCGTGTTTGGCATGTTTGTTACTTTCATTCTAACACCATTTTTCTGGTGGTGTTTGTAATTACTTAAATAGTGTGAGAGAACTAGAATTTTCACTCAAAGTTTTGAAACACGAAATAATAAAAGAATGGCCAAGAAACAGAAACCGCGCCACAATGATGTCACTTGTGGCTTTTTTCAGTTGTTTATGATACGACGATTCAAACCCATTGTTCTTAATAAGAGTGTTTACACATAGATAAATAATAGGTACTTTAGGCACTGGTCCCACCGCGAGCTAGTAAGCTATGAGCTATCAGCTATAAAAACGAACAAAAGATAGTCGCTCCCGTGCAAATAAAAGAGACACGGCGATGTTTATTAGTTACTCGCCCAGCGGTGAGCTATCAAAATCGCCGTGTCTCTTTTATTCGCACGGGAGTGCTTATCTTTTGTTCGTTTTTATAGCCAATAGCTCATAGCTTACTAGCTCGCGATGGGACCAGTGCCTTAAACAGTAAAGTCGAAATATTCATCACTTCTCATTATCAATTCTCATCCATACTAATACATATTATAAATGGGAAGGTGTGAGTGTCTGTTTGTTTTTCCGTCTTTCACGGCAAAACGGAGCAGGGAATTGACGTGATTTTTTACGTGGAGTTGAAGGGATGGAAAGTGACATAGGCTACTTTTTGTCTCTTTCTGACCCCCCTCTTCCCTAAAATGGGGGGGGGGGGGGTGGAATATTTGTATGGAGCATTTTGCAACTTTCGAATTTAACGCGAGCGAAGCCGCGGGCAAAAGCTAGTTATCAATATGTTAGCGAACTATTGTACAGTCAACCAATTGGAACCCTAGGCCACTGTAGAACTATGTCATAGTGACGTTATAAACCAGATTGTAAGAAATCTCTTACTGCTTGTCATTTTGACATGGTTGTAGAGTGGCCTAAGGTTCCAATTGGTTGACTGTACCTTAAGTAATTATTCTCGCTAGTAAAGCTTTAACGGCCCAGCCACGACATTGGTCTAAGCGCGACAGCGGTGAGCGGCAGCCATACGTGCGAATGAAAAGTCCCATAGCTGTGTCTCGCTCCAATGTATAGCCGCCGCTCCCCGCTGTCGCGCTTAGACCAATGTCGTGGCTGAGCCGTAATTATCAATTGTTAGTTGTATCGGCTGAATTTTGCAAATTACCTTTAATTGACTGTTCTGGATCTAATAAAATAAAATGGGTCTAGTGCCGCAGCCGAATGGCATTTCTGTGACGCGAAACGAAAAAAAAAACGCCGCGAAAGGTAGTCTGGCTCTGTCGCGCCAATACGTACGAGCGATAGAGATAGATATCTACGAGCGTTTCGTTTCGTGAGCGTTTCGTGTACGTACCCAGTTCTCATTCAGTGGGAATAGTGGACCATACAAAAATAATAAACCATTTTTTTATTGTTACAGGTAAGAAATATAACATCTTCACCGTAATTAAACCTTGCCAAACGGGTGAGTACACACAAATCTACCTACAAAAAGACTCGTACTACGTTAATCCTAATAACAAACAGCAAATAGCGAATGTAATACCCAAAAGGGAATTACGGTACGGAACATGTCCAAGATCCGAAAATGTTCTTAAATTCACGCATTGATACCGGTGCATGGACTGCATGGTACATGAGAGTCAGTTACTCGCAATTCGAACCTCACGAACCGCACCCTCAACAAGTCAGCGGAACGAACGCTTGGCGTCGGCGTCGAGAGTACGTCCCGTAGCCCTCGGTGTAGAAATAGTCCTAGCCACTGTTCCTGGGCCGGTTGTAGTAGTGGCGCTCGTAGAGGTCGTCCCAGAGGCGGCAGGCGCGGGCGTGCGGGAAGGGCCTCATGGCCGCGCCGCCGGCTGCAATCTCCAGCAGGCTGTCGGTGCCGGCCTCCCAGCGAGGAGTCTCGTCGCGTGTTGGTTGCCTTCGTCAAACCAGTACCAATGTTATAGTCATACTTGTTATGGAGAATTTTTGGCCAAAAGCTGCACTTTTGGATGGAAGCAAGCCACTTTGCATGGTGATAGTAGACATCATAGTAAACCATTTTTTTCCGAGGATATCGAAAATTCATCCCTTAGGAAACCGAGCGTAGCGAGGTGTTCTATGAAAATAAAAAAAATTCTATCTTTTTATTGTATCGTCCGATTTTGACAAAACGTATCTCAAATGAAAGGTATTGCTTTATGTAATTAAAAAAAAATTAAAACAAAAATTATTATAAAAAAAGTAAGAAAAAAATTAAAAAAAGTAAATTTACGTCTCTCACTGAATAACTTCAAAGAATGACAGACAAAATGTACAATGTCGATATATGAGTTTTTTAAAATAAAAGACAGATAAATTCATAGTTGAAAACTAAAGACCGCATCGAAATCGGATTAGCATTTTTTAAGATAAAAGTTGCCAAAGTTGGAAAAATTTGCTTTATATGGCCACTTTGAAATTCCTTTGCCAGAAAGTCAGAAATAATATATTTTTCTTACACAGAAAAGTACACAGTGACAGTACAACTCAAAATAAAATAAAAAATTCCGATAATATCATAATTTCATCCCTTAGGACGACGAGCGTAGCGAGGTCTGTTACGAAAACCGAAAAAAAAATCTAATTTTTTTGTACGTCGTCCGATTTTGACAAAACATATTTCAATTGAAAGGTATTGATTTATGTAACTTAAAAAAATATTGAAAAAAATTGGGGAAAAAATGTAAGATTTTATAAAAAAACCGGCCAAGTGCGAGTCGGGCTCGCGCACAAAGGGTTCCGTAGCAGCAAATATAATAAACTTATTATGTCAATTTATACACCTGCCAAAATTACAGTTAAATCAACCTATCTCAAAAACTATAAGAGATACTTTGATCAAACCAAAAATCGTTGAAAGAGTTAATTAGCATGCATCACCTCTATTTTTTTTAGAATTTTATACCCCGTAGTTATAAAAATAGAGGGGGGGGGACATACTTTTTACGACTTTGAGAGCTGATATCTCAAAAACCGTTCACTTTAAGAAAAATGTTTTTTAGAAAACTTTATATCATTTTAAAAGACCTTTCCATTGATACCCCACACGGGTATGTACATCGAAAAAAAAAATTTTCATCCCTCAGTTACATGTATGGGGGCCCCACCCCCAATTCTTTTTTTTACTATTTAGTGTCATAATTTTGTAGCGGTTCATACAACACATATTCCCATCAAATTTCATCACTGTAGTACTTATAGTTTCCGAGTAAATCGGCTGTGACAGACGGACAGACGGACAGACGGACATGACGAAACTATAAGGGTTCCGTTTTTGCCATTTTGGCTACGGAACCCTAAAAAACAATGTTTCGTATCACACTGAATAATTGCAAAAAACGGTAGACACGATGTATAATATCGATATATGAATTTTTAAAATTAAAGACAAATAGATTCATGATTATAAACTAAAAACCGAATCGAAATCGGATCAGTAGTTTTTAAGATACGAGTTGTCAAAGTTGGCTTAGTTTGTTTATATGGTCACTTATAAATTCCTTAGCTAGAAAGTCAGAAACATTATATTTTTCTTACAGTTAGAAGTATGCATTGGTAATAGACACATCATAATAAACAATTTTTTATGAGGATATAAAAATTTCGTCTCTTAGAAAGCCGAGCGTAGCGAAAAACAAAAAAAAAAACAGTTTTTTTTATTGGATCGTCTTTCTAAGGGTTTCTAAGGGATGAAATTTTTATATCCTTGGAAATAATCATTTAATATGATGTCTATTACCAATGCATACTTATAACTGTAAGAAAAATATAATGTTTCTGACTTTCTAGCTAAGGAATTTATAAGCGACCATAGAAACAAACTAAGCCAACTTTGACAACTCGTATCTTAAAACTACTGATCCGATTTCGATTCGGTTTTTAGTTTATAATCATGAATCTATTTGTCTTTAATTTCAAAAATTCATATATCGATATTATACATCGTGTCTACCGTTTTTTGCAATTATTCAGTGTGATACGAAAACTTAAGTTTTTTTTTTCATCTTACATTTTTTTTCCAATTTTTTCAATATTTTTTTTTAAGTTACATAAAACAATACCTTTCAATTTAAATATGTTTTGTCAAAATCGGACGACGTACAAAAAAATTAGATTTTTTTTTCGGTTTTCGTAACAGACCTCGCTACGCTCGTCGTCCTAAGGGATGAAATTATGATATCCTCGGATTTTTTTATTTTATTTTGAGTTCTACTGTCACTATGTACTTTTCTGTGTAAGAAAAATATATTATTTCTGACTTTCTGGCAAAGGAATTTCAAAGTGGCCATATAAAGCAAATTTTCCCAACTTTGGCAACTTGTATCTTAAAAAATGCTAATCCGTTTTCGATGCGGTCTTTAGTTTTCAACTATGAATTTATCTGTCTTTGATTTAAAAAAACTCATATATCGACATTGTACATTTCGTCTGTCATTCTTTGAAGTTATTCGGTGCGAGACGTAAATTTACTTTTTTTATTTTTTTTTCTTACTTTTTTTATAATTTTTTTTTTTCAATTTTTTTTTAAATTACATAAAGCAATACCTTTCATTTGAGATACGTTTTGTCAAAATCGGACGATACAATAAAAAATATAGAATTTTTTCATTTTCATAAAACACCTCGCTACGCTAGGTTTCCTAAGGGATGAAATTTCGATATCCTCGGAAAAAATCGTTTACTAAGACGTCTACTATCACCATGCAAAGCTGCTTGCTTCCATCTAAAAGTGCAGCTTTTTTTTTCATAACTAGTATGACTATTAGGTTTTATTTACTTATGAGTTATGAGACATCATTTAAACGATACAAGATTTTTCGATTTTAACAAAACAAAGACATAAGAGCGAGTTCTCAAGCTCCACACCGTCAGAATTTAGAGGTACTATTTTACAACCCCCTAGTCTTAGTACAATTAAGTTACTTACAAATACTTGACAAAGTTAGTCCAAAGACGGACCATCGTGTGTTGCACCTCTCCATCGTCCCCTTCAAATTCCTGCCCTTTATCAGGGAACAGAAAAGCCAGTTCATCTCCATGGGCAGCTCCGGTTTTGGGTATTCCTCGCTCGGGCTCCGCGCCCCACGCGCCGGCGTGCGCGAACTGGTAGTAGTAGACCGGCGCGGCGGCGGCGTGTAGCCGCGCACTGCGGTGGATGTGGCTCACGAAGTACGCGTCTCTGGAAATATTTTCATTGTACTCAAGACCTAGTACATGTGTTTACCATTTATTTGACAGAAAAAACTCGAAAATTTTACCCCGGAATCTCCGGAAAGACGTACGTGGATTATCTGTAAGTTTTACTGTTGCGTTGTTGGTATATCTTACCTATGATATGCCAGAACGTCAGACATGTTAACTTTGCCATCAAAATAAATATCTTTAATTCGCTTCAATTCCCTGTCGTTCAAACTCCGCAATTCTTCTGGGAGCAAAATCTTAAAATCTTTGACTATTCTCTTCAATATCCGCAAAGCTTTCAACATTGCCGCAAAGACGTACCCTTCCTCACTATTGAACCCTACAATCATCGGTACGCTTCGTGCTTTGTGACTCGACAGCGAATTAAACGGTGGCTCCATTAGAAATCTTTCTTCTCTCTTGAAAGCTTTTTCTGCGCACATTCCGTAAGGGTAATAAGGCAAGTCGAGTTTGTCGGCTTTGTCAGCTAAATCGACATCATCAGCTTTGAGTAAAGATGACGCAATAGCGTCACTCCCGGTATACAACTTTCCAAGTTTAAGAGCACGTTCAGTCGCGTCATAATTAAAAGCCCAAGGGCTTAATATTGACCCGCTCTGCATGATAGCGCCGTGGAACAAACCGTCAGCCATGGGAGTGACCGTCAGTCCCTCGACGATGGCGGCCCCGAAGCCCTGCCCGCCCACCACCACACTCGCGGGGTTTCCCCTGAAGGCCACTATGTTATCCCGCACCCATCTCAGCGCTGATACCACGTCCTTGGCACCGGCGTTGCCCGGTATCTGTTCTTCTTTCGTGCAGAGAAATCCCACTGGACCTAATCTGAAATACCATAAAAAAATTGAAATCATTTAATGATAAAGATTAAAAAGTATATTGTACAAAATATCTCACGTGTCAACGTGAGTAAAAACGTATAAAAACTTAACCTGTGGTGTATGACGACGAGCACGATGCCCTGGCGCACCAGCAGGGCGGGGTGGTAGGGCCCGCCGCCGGCCGCCAGCCACGCCAGCACGGGCCAGGGCCCGCCCGCCGCCGGCACGTGCACGTCCAGCCACAGGCACTGCTCCGCGAACGACGCCGGGCACGTCGGCCGCTCCGCCTCGCGCAACCCGGTCCACGTCGGAGCCAGACCGGCTAGCTGGAAAATATTGCTTTCAGTGGAGAGGGATCCGTTATAATTCGATTTGTCTCAAGTTTTTTTGCCAGTATACCTACTGTTCTGTGGAATTACAACTAAATATGCGATACTCTCCAATCTGTGATATTAACATACTTAAATGATTTCAAATAGATTATTTTGAATTTTGGCCTGAACCTTGAACCTGGCCTCTCCCCGGAGCGAGCCGTACGGCACGCCGCGGTAGGACACGAGCCCGTCGCCCGCCTCGCCGCGCAGCGCGCCCTGCGCCGTCTGCACCGCGTGCGGCTCGCCTCTCACCACCAGACACATCAAAACTAATACACGAAGCATTCCACACTCTTCCCTATACTAATTGACTATATCTCAGCTTCGTAATATTATGTTTGTTTAGGTTTGCCGAATTTCCACTTGTATTGACCGAACGCCAAGTGTTAAATTTTTCAAACTTCGGTTCTCAAAAAAATTATTACGGTCAAATGGTAATTTGGCAAATGAACCATCGGGGAAACATATTTCGAAGTTGAGATACCTTTCCGGGCACTAGAATGTTACTGGGCTCGCCTAGTTGCGAATAATATGTTGCAAATTTCCACCATTCCCGGTGGAGCAATTAGCTTGCATTGTGGAACTGTCAGTATTCAATCAGCGGGCGATTATCGCTGCCACGCTCCGTGCGTCCACAGTGAGCCACCGGCGCGTGTCCTGCGAATCATTTCATTCTATCCCGGCTGCATATGTCGTTCGCAACGCAATATGTACACTGACTACAAAATTAAACTTTGTAAATTTTGTGTTGGGTACTAAATTATAATATTACATTTACATTATACTGACAAACTTAGCATTTTCGTTTTATAAACATTTTGACGGAAAGAGCCGAGGGTCATTATAGTTATCATGTAGGGTTTGCAAGATCCGCCGATTTTTCGGATCCGGATATTTCGGATCTTTAGATTTGCCGGATCCGGATATCCGGATATTTCGGATAAAACGGATCCGTGTTGAAAAGGTCACTTTTTATAGGGGTTTCGTCAAATCAAAGCTGCTGTTACCGAAATAAAATAATTTAAACTCACAAAACGACATAAATATAGTCTATTATTGCTTCATTAACTTTTTAGACGAACTTTTAACATACAATTGTGTCGTTTAACTTCAAACTCGCGTAAATCGATTCGGTTTTAAGGACGATTATACAAAAAAAGCAGAATGGATTTACCAGAGTTTGAAGTTAAGCGACACAATTAATGTCACTCCCATTGTACAGGCCGTACAGCATACGAGTATAACATTAAACAGTAGGCCAATATTTTTGTTTAACATACATAAGCTAATGCAGGGTAATTTAGTGTTGTTCACTAATACCTCCGTTTTACTGGGGCGTCTATCCGTAAACCACAGCCAATAAATACATCCATGCGAAATTGCAGATGTAGGAAAATAAGATAAAATAATATAATTTTATTGCGTTACACATATTAGACGTGAAAAATATGTTACACATATTTAGTTATCATGTACCATTTTCAATTGTTTTTCTGAACTTATGTGCAAAATGTCATTTGATATTTGCCAGTCGCTTTTCAGTGAAGCTCTAAGGCTGGCAGCGCACCTCCAATCCTCCTGTTGTTTTGGGTGTCCATAGGCGGGAGTGATCGCTTACCATCAGGCGACCTGTCTGCTAGTTTGCCTCCCATCTTATATAGCTTATAAAATAATTACGTATATAATTATATTAATTACTTCCATGATCTCTAATTCATCATTAAGATAAGAAACATCCATGGCAATCGTTTCTTCTTTATAGAAAATTAATAATTTATCGTTATTCCTGCGGGATGCATCCAGTTAGAAACGAAAGCAGTTTTAAAAACAATGGTTTACTGTTCATTTTATTTAGTTTGTTAACATATAGTTTTATGGATTCATCGCATGGTATAATGTACCAAACCTAACCTAGCTTGATATTCTGGAGTATTTGAATTAAATAAATGTGAATAAACATTTTAGGCGACAAAATACAGGAAATAATTCATAAATTTCATTCGAAAATTCTTTCTGACGTGAATAGATACCCATATTGAACGGATCCGTATTATCCGTTTTATCCGGATCCTTGGAGACCTCGGATCCGGATCTCAAATTCAACGGATATCCGGATAATTCGGATATCCGGATATCCGGATCTCAAACCCTATTATCATGGAAAGATAAACACCATGTCCCACCTCTACACATTACACAACACAATAGTAGTGTACTGGACTTGTAGGTATTTGTGCTAAAGTCTGGATGAATATAGATTTCAATTCAATTTTAATTTAAGCACTGTAAGTTTGAATTTGAATGAAATTGTTATTATATTATGTAGTATTTAGTCACGATTGGTGTCCGCAAATACCAGGCTTCGTCATATAGGAGGAAGGGGCAAGCAGCTTCATAAGTACAATATTCAGTGCATTATTAAAACTACAGTTTTAGACAAAATCATTTATTCCTCTCACCGAGTATCTTATAACAATAAAGGGTTTGTTCAGTCGATGAAATCCTTCTTTTGTCTTCCCCTCCGAGTCACAGACAATTGAAACAACCAACCATTCTAGCCAATCCAACCATTCATGGCACTAAAATAAAGCAGATCATTTACAATCGGCAATTGGGCTCATATAACCCTGCAACCTTCAAATCCAGAGTGAATAGGCATCTTCTGGGCGACCTCACTCCATCGTAGGTCACGTCTTTGCCTTTGGCTAGTCTGTGGCCAAGAGTAAGCCCATTTATAAAAAAATAACTTTCTGCATTTACTATGGGTAAACGAAATGTACATAACTATTCCCGCCTCTTTATTTCGTTTTAAAGAACTTAACATAGGCATTAGAATCATCCACAGTCATGAGGGCCACACGGCTGCTCTGTCATGTGACGTACTGGTACCATAAGTATAACAACACAACAAAAATAGGTATGATATATTGCGTAGTATGATAAATATGGTTTTCATTCATACCTTCTGGAATCACTTAACATAAATCACACATTTTTCATACTCAAAGGGTCGGGCAAAGGCAGACGTAGATACGCGTCCTAAACCTCCCACTATTTGATTATAACCACGAACATTGAAAATTATAGTTTTGTTAATTTACCTCTGTCGCCTGAACATACGAGTAGGTTTGAGCGAACTGGTAATCACATCACATCTTAGACGACACTTGGCACTTTAATTCCCTATATTTTGTGAAAACTTCTTATATGCCATTTCTTATATAAATAAAATCATTATAAAACCTATCTAGCATGTTTGTAAGTTTACTTGGTAATAAATAATAATTTAACAGTCATTCGCAGAGTCTTAATTCACCACACACCTCAATACTTATTGAGAACTTGTCATTTGCTGTACATAATTGTGAGAACAATGACACGGTAGGTATATAAAGTTGACAGAGCCGACACTGGCTTGGGTGCGGCTCAGCTGGTCTCGTACAGGCTGTCGAAGAACTTGACCACCCCCTGATAGGCGGGCCACGGGTCCGCCTCCTCGTAGTTGACTATGTTGTGGTACGGAGCGCCCTCGGCACCCTCCGACACCGGCCGCCATTCCTTGTCGGTTGTCGTTGGTTTTCTGGAATATAATACAACCTGTTTTTATTGAATTCCGTTAACTTTAAGGGAAGATTCTTTAGATCAAATACAATTAATTTCTCTAAAAAACTTGCGTCTTAACTCTTACGGTTATCGAGTTATTCAAAAAGATAATTACTGAACATGTGTGCCTTTTTTTGACATGTGCCGTCAATCACTTGACACTAACTTGAATGTTATTCTTAAGGGTATCTCACACTAATAAATTAATTTATTATGCATGAAAATGCTGAAAAATTTTGTTTTGCGAATTTTACTAAAACTGATATACAGTGTGGTTCCTGATAATGAACATAGCTATATTCCCATTACGAATTGAACGGAATAAACGTAAACAAACTGCTGTCACTGTCAAAGTAACACGTGCAGCTCAAGTCAGGGGTTCTTAAAGTAGGTAAGGGCCGACAGAAAAACAAATAACTTTTAACCAGTTATTAACGATCACTCTATTACACACTTAAAATCGTTTATCGATCGAACACGATGACTGTTATATTATGTAATGATCCCATGACATGCAAGTCAAAATAAAAATCCGTCCAAAATTGACGAAGTTCTGTCATATCAGATACTTACAAAACCAATAATTAAATTTTTCTACTCGTCGACTGTAATCTGTCAAATAGGACACTACAGATTAAACTATAAGTGCTAACTTTTCAGTGTTGGATACTCTGTGGCAGTTCCGACTCAACTATAATATCTCATTATAGTTGACTTTAGTTAACTATAATAATTTCAAAAATAGAATTTCATACAATTTCTATACTAATTTGCGATGCCTGGCAAATTTTTCTGCATCTGAAACACATTTTTTTTTATCTGTCGCGTTATCGGCCAATCAGAGACGGTTATTACAAACAATTGGTTGCTAGGTAATTCGATGTTGATACAACGGTGAACGACGCTATTAACATTAATTTTAACTTGCACGAATGATGATATTTCTGTCCATTGATGATGAAGATGATGACTCATAGAAAAAGTATTGTATACAATAGTGATATAATTAAGCTTTTCACTCTCGTACCTTACTATTATTAGGCCACTCAGCAAGCTTCGTGGCCTAAACATTGTACTCCACTGAAAAGCTTTGTATTATATCACGATTGTATAAAATACTATTATAACAACCTTATTATGCACCATCGTATTTGAAGACGGTTTTAATTAGCCATTAAAATTCACTACCACATAGTCTCGAAAGTTGCTGAAAAAAAATGTTTAGCGGCCCGCTACTTGGTCGCCCAGGTACATTGCCACAGACAGTGATACCAGTGCAATAAACAAACTATCCGACAAAAACGGCTTTTTAATTTCAATAAATATACCAAAACGTTTTGTGCTGAAATTTATTTTCGTTTAAACAGAGTCATTATTTGTGTAATGAAATATGTAAAGATTTTTAATAAACTTGTAAAATATCGGCAATTTAAATACCTAGAATGGTGCAATTTTTTTATAGCACCGGCCACACCTTTGTTTACAATAATTCCGGCTAATTAAAAATATACGTGTCGAACTTAACGGAAAACAAAAAAAAACACGGTGTATACTACTTACTTAGTCACGATTTGTGTTTTCAAAGTTTTTCTGAACGCATTGGCCAGTTACTCACCTATAATATGGTATGAAGCTGGCGAAGAAATCCTTCGACAGTTTTGTAAACATGCTGATGTCTGCTTTGAGCTCAACGTTCGTCGTTGGTTTACTGGAAAATAAAGCGTTACATTAGTACCTACAGTTAAAACAGTTCAATAATTAATAAACCATCATGTAGGTACATACGTTTATTAGAGTCATTTTTTTTATTTTATTTATACATACATACAATCACGCCTGTGTCCCATAAAGGGGTAGGCAGAGCACATGAAACTACTCAGGTTTCAGTGCCACTCTTGCACAGAACACCCCACTAGAAGCCAAATGCAAGCGATATTGTTCGAGACGCAAATCACCAATCCTTGCGGGGTGAGGCGGGCGCGCACGGTGCTGCCATTGGTCGTTTCAAATAATGGCGCGCCTTTATGATTAGCAGTAGGGATGGGAATGGGACATGTCTATTATAGACAATGGTACCGGTACCAGTACTGTGGTGAATTTGTTTTGCAACAAATTATAATATCTTATACTATTAAACGAGCAATTCTTGTATATTTATTTATTTATTTATTTATTTATTTATTTATTTATTTATTTATATATACCGACGATCTCGGAAACCGCTCTAACGATTTCGCTGAAATTTGTTTTGTGGGGGTTTTCGGGGGTGAAAAATCGATCTAGCGTAGCCTTAGATCCCGGAAAACGCGAATTTTCGAGTTTTCATGAGTTTTTCTTTCGCATTTGTAAACGTAAAATATGGTCCTTAATTTCGCCGCGCGCGCATCGATTCCGCGTAGCTCAGTCGCACGAGGTCGGTCTAATGTACGCAGATAGATCGTAGGTGTCAGGGTTTCGAATCCCGGCCAGAAATTAAGTTTTTGTTTTTTGTCTTTTTTTTGTTTTTGTATTTATAAGAGTTTTTTTTTTTATCTAAAGACGTGATATATTAAAATAGAACCGAGCGAAGCTCGGTCGCCCAGATATTTATAATTAAATTATAATAAGGCCTAGTTACCCTTCGGGTTGGAAGGTCAGATGGCAGTCGCTTTCATAAAACTAGTGCCTACGCCAAATCTTGGTAGTAGTTTCCAAAGCGGACCCCAGGCTCCCATGAGCCGTGGCGAATGCCGATGCCGGGATAACGCAAGGAGGATGATAATTGTGATAGCATCTCAATAAAAATCATTCTAGTAACTAATAACTAAACTGTGCATTTTTACTTACGTTTACTAAGTTAAATAACCAACTAAATATTCTAAACTAATCAATGAACTAATACTACAGACTCTACAGATTCTAGATATTCACTATTACAAATCTGCTTTCTTTTATATTTCATAAAATGGTAGCACATGGTACGAACGGCAGTACGAAGTTCCCGCAACAGACATAAACTAACATGGCCCCATGCCTAGTCGTTTACGTGAAAGGGATAGCATATCACATTGTTAACTCGGTAAAGAGGGATGGACGCGCCTCGGCGCCGCTCAGCACAACCATATTGACCAGTATAAATGAACTCCGCGGACAATAAACAATATTCAACAAAATAATTAATTTGACTTAACTGTGGAATGTTGTTCCATCTTTTTTACATGTAGAAGTGTTAGAAGACTTGCCACACCACTTTATGCTGTAAGAGACCATTGTTTGCAACCAAAATTGATTATTTAAGATTTTTTCCCGAGCGGACACGGACACTGTTAGCGGGTCGTATACTTGGGCGCTACTGATCGGTGTCGCACGCGTTCAAACTTTTATAAACCTGATTTGTCGTATGCTTGGTGACCGCGAGTCGCCCTGTAAGGGCCATCTTGTTGTATTGATCTGTGCACTCTTGGCAAATAAGGGGTTGAAAGAAAACGAAACTGTGACATTGCAGTGACAGGTTGCCAGCCTCTCGCCTACGCCACAATTTAACCCATATCCCACAGTCGCCTTCTACGACACCCACGGGAAGAAAGGGGGTGGTGAAATTCTTAACCCGTCACCACACGGGCAATATTATTTTATTTTATTTATACGCTTAATATTTATAATGAATGTTTACGCTTGCTCTCCTATGAGCCCTTAGAAAACGGGCAATAATACTCACCCATGTCGCATGAAGTTAGTGAAGAATGAAGTCATTTTCGTGACGATGGCGCTGTCGGCGGGCGAGTCGACCGTGACGTCTCGCAGCGCGTAGTTGGCTCGGAACACGAAGGTGAGGTCCTCCGAGTGCCCGGCGCCGAAGTACGTTAGATTGAGCGCGTTCTTGTACACGCTGTTGTCCGCATTGTGCCCGAACCGATACAAGAATACAGGAGCTCCCTTATTCGCTGCTCTCGACTTCGCCATTTTCAGCGCAGGGTATATGAAGTAAGAATCTGTACAGTAGTTCAAAAATGCATCCAAATCGACTACTGACGATCGATTAAAGTATTCTTTTTGAACACTCTCAATTTTACTAGGAAGCTCCGCCGGCAAGGTTTTATATGTTACCTCTAGAGGCAGCAGTACCGCAGGCATGTTTTTAATTCTTTCGACAATGTCTATCTGTTGAAATCGGGGTCGAAATGTCTGGCATTCTGCGCTTGTAAAACCAATGATGAAGGGGATGTGTTTGCCTCGACCTTGCGCTTGTAGAACCTCCGGATCATCGTCCAAGATTATAGTTACTCCTGGGTGTTCGGACTCCACCACGGGAGTGAACGAAACAACACCCGTGTAGTCATGAATTTGTTTTTGGGCTACCATGATCTGCTCTAGCGGAAGAACAGTGAGTTTTTGATGCACCTCTTCAGGATCAGTGCTATTGATGCCCAAAAAACCGAGGAATAATTGCAATGCCGTTTGCGCGTACGCTGGCGATGTCGTGAAAAATGTTCTTGATCCTGCACCACTCATCGATATGGCCCTACAAGAAAGGGGATCATTAGTGTCATATGTATCATCATTCTTGAAGATTGGACATAAAGTCGACCATTATTTTATTAATAAATATTTTGAGCTATACCTCTTGAAAAGTCCATTTGCTGCCTTAGATAGTGAGAGCAGATGGACGGCAACACTGCCGGCGCTCTGGCCGGCCAGCGTGACGTCGCTCGGGTCGCCGCCGAAGGCCTTGGCGTTACGCTGCACCCAGCGCAGCAGCGTCACCATATCCCGGAGGCCGGCGTTGCCGGGCACACGAGACGAGTTAAGGGACAGGAAACCGAAAGCTCCAATCCTGCAAATGAAGTCATTTAGGTACTTTAGTTTCGGATGCTGAGATACATTTACGACGCTTTACACCATTTCAAAAGACGATATTTAATAAGACTTTCTAATGCCCAGAGCATGTTCGTATAGTTCAAAAGATTCCCAAAGGTTTAGTATACTATGACTCAACTCTAAATTTATACTGCTAAATGATATGACTTGAGCAATGAACATGCACTTATGCTCCTAAAGTGCGTTTAACGCTTCAAAGCAATGTATGTATGTGTGTCATTATTTATTTATCATACCAGTTGCCTGTTGTACATTGTGCCGATAAGTAATATTTAGAAAGCTCACCTGTAGTTGAAGGTAATGACGACAACATTCTCCTTGACGAGATATTGCGGGCCGTGAGCGTCCGGGTCCCCCGAGCCGAAGCCGAAGCCCCCGCCGTGCACGTACACCAGCACCGGCAGCAGCGCGCGGCGCCCGCGGCCCCGCCTGCACGGCAACGACTCCAGGGGCACGTAGATGTTGGCGTGGATGCACTCCTCGCTCTGACCGTGGGGATCCATGATGGGCCCATAGAAAAGGTCTTCCTGGGGACAAATGGGTCCCATTTCGGTCGCGGGCCGGCATCCAGTCCATGGATCAGGACTTTGCAGTTCCTGAAAATGTATGAAAACATCGTGAAAAGGAATTCAATTTTCTTGGTAAATTTTCAGGTCGATCCAATCAAAATGTATTGTCTTCAGAGAGCGTAGCTTCCTAGGATAAGGCGCCGCTTACCTGAAAGCGTAGTTGTCCGAGAGGCTGCTTGGCGTAGGGCACGGCCAGGAAGTAGGTGTAGTTGCCGGCGGGGTCGTAGCCGCCGCACACGCGCCCCGCCTCCGTCTCCGCCTCATACGTCTCCGTCTCCGCCGCGGAAGCGCTCCATGCTGGAATGGAAATCAAGACAATTCGTTTAATATCTTCATAAGAATTTTAACACTAGAATAGTTATTTGTTCTTTATTAATGCTCCTATGGATCGAATTTGTATTTCCATTTTTGGCATTGCTTAGATTCCATTTTTATCTACTCAATTCTTGCACCTGTTGTTAATCAAAACAATACTTTTGAGATACACGATTACACGTATCACTTTCTGAAATTGATTAGTGTCGTAGATGAACGAAGGATATAGTTAGTTAGTATCAAAACTTTTTGTAGGTATTCTTTGCACGAGTTGCACTGATGTTTAATGAACTCGTTGCACTGCACTAAGTGTGCAATTGGCCTGCGATTTAGGTCAGGACGGAATAAACGCACGCGCCCGCACGGGCGTCGGGCTGGCCGTGCAGATTTATGTAGGTCGGTCGTCAAGCCACTCAATCGGCCGGCTCCCTGCGGCGTGCGGCCCTGCGTCTGACGCTTGCCCTCGAACAACAGATTCTGCGCTCATATCTTCATCCTAACACGAAACCAATTACAATTATTACCTCACTATTATAATACTAAATATTTTAGAAAGGATGCCACGATGGTGAGTTACCCTTACCTATTACTTATACATACAGAATAGATAAACTTTGATTTTAAAAGCAAAATAACTTTTTGCACTTTAGTTTTTATAGATCACAAGTCGATTAAATAAATATTTATTTAAACCTAATGGAAGAACGTTCCACGATTCCTTTTGCCAACTCCGCTCGGGATTATTTCATTGACCTGATTCGTATGAGAGGGAAGCCTTAAGTTGGTACTTAATGTTATTCATGTTAGTATAATATTTTGAATGGTGTAAGTATGGCGGCATTGGCGGCATTCACGTGGCTGGTAAGGGCGGGTGCGCGTGCGCGGGATGTTGTTCTTACGAGACGCGTTATCTGTGACGCGGATTGTTATCAGATGTCGTTATTATGTTTATTTTGTAGGGCGAGTCACTGAACCTCGGACCTGATTGTTTACCTCGCTGTCGTTCCATATTTGACCGTAACGTAAAGTTGTAACTATTAACTTCAGGCTGATATTACACGTACCAAAAATAATGAATCAACCTCTATAATATTTATTGTCAAGTAAATTTTATACTTGGTCGTAATACAGCACTCTTTCAACAAATAAAAAAAAAATTAAAACGTATTATTTTACTGATACCTGTGTTGCAATTGTTAAATGTTAAATGTGTTTTGTATTCATATATCTAACGGAACTTTAATAATAAAAAGTTTAAAATTTCGTACCTAATCAGCGTGCCCCTATTATCGTTCCATGTCTTCGATTCGATTTGCCTATTCCAAAGCCAGGATTTTTTTTGCGATATCGTCACTACTTTAAAAAAAACTTGTATCTTCATCTGTCAATGAAAAGAAAATTGTAGTAAGTATGTATGGAATGCATATAGACTTACTGCGTTTTAACTTTGAGGAGCAGCGTGAGATACGAGATTTTTTCAAAGTAGTGACGATATTTTGCTTATCAATTTAAGCGATACTGTATCTTTCGCAAATGGTGTCAAGTATTGTAAACTCTATTGCATTGAAATAAGCTCCATAATGGATATGTGTATTCGATAGCTTGGACACAGGCAATGAACTCATAAAGATGTTAATGTAATCTAAACCGGTCATCTTTAATTTACACTGTTGTTACATTTGAAGTCGCAAAAATATAAATACTACATACATAATGATAAACATTATACAATACACACATGCATAGGTAAATTATACACGTCATAAGTTAAGTAAAAATGAAAAAAAAAATGATTGATGATATCTGAACTTGATGTATGTGGTTATGTACAGTCAAGTGCAGAAATATGTGTCGAAAAAATCGTCTCATAAATACGGTACTTACTACGTTCTTGTTTCACCGGACTAAGATGCTGTGTAGTAGAGGAGTTGTACGAGCATTTGTATGGGAGGGGTCATAATAATTCCCACAGAACCGAAGTTTAGTTTTTTTAGTTCTTTGCGTGTGTCTTTTTGACATACTAAAAATATAGTAAAATATATTTGTGCAAAATGCGTTTTTTCTACCGCCAAAAGTTGTATGAATAATAACTATGAAAAAAAATCCTAAAATTTAAAAATCGCCTGTGGTATCAAGTTAAATATGGGGAATTAGGCGGCAAAAGAATGTATAACGTTGATGTTTAGCAAAAATAGAAAAGTTTTTCAATATTTTGATAAAATAAAAACCGATAAAAATCATAAATTTGATGAAGGGAAGATATGGAAACATAAATTTCAGGAATGTAATTTTTTTCATAGGTACCACACCATGGTAAATACGGGTACGATCCGCCTGGTGATAAGCAGTCACGGTAGCATATGACGCCTGCCACTCTAGAGCCTCCACATGCGCGTTGCTGGCCCTTTAGGGTACCTTTCCACCTGAGAGGCGCTACGTGGATGTTTGATATCCACCGGTCATATTCATTGTTCTACAAAGCATAGCGCTAGTGGAAACAGGTTCAACTAAGCTGATTGTGGATATCAGACGCATCCATAACACATCTCTGGTGGAAAGGCACCCTTAACAGTCCACAGCTAGCTCGCAGGATAAGGAGCGTCCGCTGGAAAAAAATCCTCCTTTTGCGGTAACCGTATTTACCATAAACTTGTATTTTGGTGAAGTTCAATGTAAGTACATAAATTGTCGCATCCTAAACAAAAACTCTTGATAAAGCATTATATTGAACACGAGAGAAAACCAAAACCTAATAATCATCGGTTTTTCTAGTCATAAATCTGCGCATCCTCACACCCTGGACCCGTGTATGGTCGCACACTGCGGCTTCTTCTTCTTCAACCTAGCGTTTTCCCGGCCTAGCGCCAGGGTCCGCTTTCCTGCTCAGTCTTCTCCACTTTGCCTAGTCTTCGACATCCTTAGGCGTGAGATTGTTCTCTTGCATGTCCGCTCCCACGACGTCCAGCCAGCGCTTCTTTGGCCTACCGGGGCCGCGTGACTTAAAATAAAAATAAAAATAAAATAAAAATCATTTATTTCGGACCACAAAATCCATACAAGGTTAATACTTAAACCTAATACTACCACTATGTTAATTTCCTTAGTGCCAAATTACTATACATATACTATTTACTTTTATGTATATATCTATACATATACTATTTATTATTAGGGCCTTAGACAGTGATATAAGGCATCTGTTTCCAATGTAGGCTTAGGAGGATTTTTCTCCCGCGGACGCTCCTTATCCTGCGAGCTAGCTGAGGACTGTTAAGGGTGCCTTTCCACCAGGGATGTGTTATGGATGCGTCTGATATCCACAATCAGCTTAGTCGAACCCGTTCCCACTAGAGCTATAGGCTCTAAAGTGTCAGGCGTCATAGGCTACCGTGACTGCTTATCACCAGGCGGATCGTAACCGTATTTACCATGGTGTGTTTGGTGTGGTACCTATAGAAAAAATTACATTGCTGAAATTTATGTTTCCATCACTTCCCTTCATCAAATTTATGATTTTTGTCAGTTTTTATTTTATCAAAATAGTGGAAAACTTTTATATTTTTGCTAAACATCAACGCTATACATTCTTTTGCCGCCTAATTCCCCTTAGTAGAGCGGCGAGAGGGTCTCGGAAAAAGTTGATGTGACTGGAGAGTATACTGCTGACAAGTGGTATCGTTGTGATCGGTAGACTTTACTGAGTACGAAATAATGACTTGTCGCATTCTCAGACTGTGGGGGGGTTAACTATGACGTCACAAAGATCGCGGTCCCGGGTTTCATTTTTTTGCCAATTTGTCTAGAACCCCTTATCCAATTTTGAAAAATGAGGTGTCAATTGAAAGCGTATAACATGCTGATTAAGATTTCTTATATGTGAAAAGTATAGTTTTGTTAGTTATTTTTTAATTAACAATAATGCAAAAAATACTTTTTTTTTACTCTCTTTTTTGATTTTTGTGACTCAAAAAGGCAATGAAAACGGCCACTTAGCTAAAAAATATGTTATATAAATCATTTAACTACATTATTAAGCTATCTGTTGCTTTTTAAATTTCTACGATCGGATAATAAATAAGCAAACTACAACCACATACCTGTAGGCGGGGAGTACCGCTTGACACGCGTTCCCATACATTCGGCGTCTATCAAATTACACCTCGCGCAAAATTCGTTTCAAGCAGATATACCTCTAATCTTATTCATCGTAACCTATCAATATTGGTATCATTTGAAAGGACAATTAAAGTACTTTAAGAAACAATGTCAATCATTTTCTTAAAATCAATAATCGCCAGTCTGCGGTGGTTACAAAGGAAAAAGTGGGTATGCAATTTGACTGGTTTCCTAGGTTTGATACCCTAGACGAGTTTAAAAGGGGAGGTAAAGGTGACATATGGGTTTTTCTCTGGCCTAAAAGCTACACAGAGGGTCAGGGGAGAAAAAACTAGGGTTTAAGTTTAGTTTTAAGTTATTTTTCCTTTATTTGTTGATTTTATTGTGTTTAATTTTTTTGTAATTTTATCAAGGATACACGTTGGTTTCTTTTGCTAAAAGTTCCCTTTTTTATGAGAAATGTTATGAATTTTATGGCATTTTCCGATAGAGACTAAAATTAACTTTCAAATAAGGCCAAATAGTCATACTTTTACTTATATAATATTAAGGGTATGGCTATGTATCAGTAGGCCACATAGTCATACTTTTACTTATATAATATTAAGGGTATGACTATGTATCAGTATGACTATGTGGCCTTATTTGAAAGTTAATTTTAGTCTCTATCGGAAAATGCCATGAAATTTATAACATTTCTCAAAGGGAATTTTCAGCAAAAGAAACCAACGTGTATCCTTGATAAAATTACAAAAAAATTTAACACAATAAAATCAACAAATAAAAGAAAAAATAGCTTAAAACTAAACTTAAACCCTAGTTTTTTTTCTCCCCTGACCCTCTGTATAGCTTTTAGGCCAGAGAACAACCCATATGTCACCTTTACCTCCCCTTTAAACTCGTCTAGGGTATCAAACCTAGGAAACCAGTCAAATTGCATACCCACTTTTTCCTTTGTAACCACCGCAGACTGGCGATTATTGATTTTAAGAAAATGATTGAGATTGTTTCTTAAAGTACTTTAATTGTACTTTCAAATGATACCAATATTGATAGGTTACGATGAATAAGATTAGAGGTATATCTGCTTGAAACGAATTTTGCGCGAGGTGTAATTTGATAGACGCCGAATGTATGGGAACGCGTGTCAAGCGGTACTCCCCGCCTACAGGTATGTGCTTGTAGTTTGCTTATTTATTATCCGATCGTAGAAATTTAAAAAGCAACAGATAGCTTAATAATGTAGTTAAATGATTTATATAACATATTTTTTAGCTAAGTGGCCGTTTTCATTGCCTTTTGAGTCACAAAAATCAAAAAAGAGAGTAAAAAAAAATATTTTTGCATTATTGTTAATTAAAAAATAACTAACAAAACTATACTTTTCACATATAAGAAATCTTAATCAGCATGTTATACGCTTTCAATCGACACCTCATTTTTCAAAATTGGATAAGGGGTTCTAGACAAATTGGCAAAAAATTGAAACCCGGGACCGCGATCTTTGTGACGTCATAGTTAACCCCCCCACAGTCTGAGAATGCGACAAGTCATTATTTCGTACTCAGTAAAGTCTACCGATCACAACGATACCACTTGTCGGCAGTATACTCTCCAGTCACATCAACTTCAAAACTAGACGACTTTTTTCAATTCCGCCGCCTTACTACCTTAAGTTGATACCAGAAACGATTTTTAAATTTTAGGATTTTTTTTTCATAGTAAATTTTCATACAACTTGGCGGTCGAAAAAACGCATTTTGCTTAAATATATTTTTAGTATGTCAAAAAGACACACACAAAGAACTAAAAAAAACAAACTTCGGTTCTGTGGGAATTATTTTACCCCAAACGCTATATCTCCTCTACTATGTGGGACATATATTTGAGTAAGATGTGTACACCCATATTTTTACACTTGACTGTACGTAGGTATTTACATTTCTATAAATTTCAAATTTCAACTGAAGATTACGAATTAGTCAATTGTTCAGGAATATGTAATGCACTGAATTAGAAATTAATTTACGTATTGATGGGTGAATTTTCGTGTATCTAACCTAACACACAAAAAGCGTACACTTACTATACTATTTTTACAGTGTAAACATACATAGCTCTTAACATAGCTTAGGTAATATGAAATGTGATTTTCTAACTTAATCCTGATAATAGAAACATATCTTTTTTTTATCTACATTTACTCTATAACATGCTCGCCTTTGGTTCGTTTCATAAAACAACACTCGTGCTTTAATGCCTCTCATTATGCACCAGTCACATACATACATACATATAATCACGCCTGTATTCCCATAAAGGGGTAGGCAGAGCACATGAACTACCAAGCTGCAGTGCCACTCTTGGCAAAAAGGGGTTGAAAGAAATCCAAAGTGACAGGTTGCCAGCCTCTCGCCTACGCCACAATTTAACCCATATCCCACAGTCAACTTCTACGACACCCACCGGAAGATAGGGGACCCAGTCACATAAATAACTAATAATCGTTATCTGTATATTAGTATGGCATATTAGCTTACTAGGTATCCCAGTGTCGATAAAAAATAATTATTATCATCCCTCACACAAAATTAAGACGCGTGTAGACGTGTAGGTATATGATTATTATGATTTATCTTTTCGGGTATTTTATGTCTCGTATTTCAAGCTACCGGAGCGGAGTCCGATTCCACATGAGCACTTGGATGTAGATCTGTTTGTTAGTAAGCAAGCGCACCCCATCTTTATAATCTGCATTTCACCTCTTGCCCTAGTAAATTTTCCGCGAGTCCATTGGAGCTGAACTTTCTCCGATAAGCGCCCGCGCAGGCTACAATGTAGCGCCGGCAGCGGCACCGGTCTCTACTCGTCCTTGCCGGTATTTATAGATCGCCTAATCACAACAACGCGTCTGACCACAAAACAAACTCGTAAACATGCGTCCTAGCAGAAATATAGACAAACGAATACGCAAATAAAGTAACCAAAGAATGATCTAATCCAAATCCATGAGCCTCTTTTGTTCTTGTTTCATTTGATATGTTCATATTTTCAGGAAAGAAAAGCGAATGTGTTTAACACTTTCGCTACCAAGAACCCGACTGTCGGGCACACCGCTCGTAGAAGCGTAGCCGATTACATGGGTTTCCCCGTATGTAGCGAAAATGTCGTAGCGCCGCGTAGAGCCCGGTTTCGAAAGTGTTAATACGCGTAGCGCCTGTCAGCTTTCATTGTGGGCACGCTCGTAGCGGCGCTACGCGGCTACGGCGCTACGGCTCGCGCGCGCGCATGCTTGCACCCGGTGATTATCTTTGTTTACATCTGCACTTGCACTTACATTCAACTGATATCAATTATCGTTGCACTTTATTGATATTACTGACTTTTGAACTTTACTCTTTTTATTCAATCGGTTGACATTTCGGCCTTTAATTATTCAAAACCGGCAATCATGATTTTATAATTTTACACAAATATGTATCGGAGGCAATAATCAATTAAAAAGAAACAATTTTTTATGTTATAAGTTACCTTAACAGCGAGTAGTTATTATTTATGCATACTTAATCTATGAAGAAATAAAAACGAATTAAATTGAAGTAAAACAACTATTTATTTAAGTTACTGTGTTTTGCACTTTCAGATATATTTCTTTAAAATTGACAACGTTTCAAAATTTTCAATGTCCCTAAATCGAAAACCATTTCGAGATATACGCTTGTAGATCACATAAATAATTTTTTTGATTTTTTTTCCGTAATTTTAGTATAAAAAATCTTAAAAATAGTTTAAAGCGGAAGTGACGTCAAATAGCTGATTTAGAGCTGCCACTATAACAAAAAATATTCCAGTTGGGATGTCACTTAAGTTTGACAGTGACACTTATCACAGTTCGTAGCAAAGATATTAAAAATTTCATGGCTTAGTCTATGGTTCGTAGTCATTCACTATAGGCTGACAGTGACACATGACAGTCAGACATACCGGACTGTTTGAGCTGACAGTTAAAATTATTAGTATTTTTTTTAGAAATGATTTTGTCGTTTTCTTAGGTGTATGAAATAACACATGTGACGTCACGAAGCTGTGTCTTGACGTTTGTAACTTACGCTCTTTCTGCTCGACGTAGTAATAAGAAGGGATTTTCTCATTAAAATAGCAGTTTTTGGAAAAATAAAAAAATACGTGTATCTTTTAGTATTGAGTTCTTTCAAACCAAACAATAAAAAGTAGTACTCAAAAATATGAAATGTTGTCAATTAGAAAAAATGTCGTCGTATTTTTTAAATAAAAATATAGGCCCCACGAATCAAAATCACATTTCAGTTTATTAATTTAAAATGTCATATCGTCAAAAATCGTCGCTGTGTTGCGGCGCGAAGTTTCTGGCAGCGATGCGACCTGAACCGCGAAAAAGCGTGTGGACCGTGGAGCCTGGAGGCAGTAACTCACCGCAGCAGGCCGCCGCCAGCGCGAGCGCGAGCGCGCTCCGCACGTGTAGCTCCATGTCGCTTGCCTGCGGGCACTGAGACACTGAGCGCCGCGGCCGCCGCACACTCTATATATACTCGCACTCCACCGCCACAGGACATGCCACCAGCTGCCCGACACACCTCATCTTTCACACGCATGCTGCTCCTCCAGTGCTCACTAACCCTGAACATTAACTTACCCTACATGTGCAGGCAGTGGCAGCACGACGGAAAACCTTGTCAAGCCCGCAGAGTTGTCCGTTGACTGAAATTTATCGAATCTCAGAAGGCTTCGACTTTGCTCTTTATATTGAAGACTTCGTCTTCGGTCATCTTCTTGTTTTTGAAAAGTTTTTAACACACATACATACAATCACGCCTGTTTCCCAGAGGGGTAGGCAGAGATCATGGTTAGTTATTTTAACATGCTTTAAAATACGAGTAGGTTTCAATTCGGCTGACAACTAAAATATAAAATATCGAAAATAATGTCGCCGCAACATAATTTCTCATAATTCTCATAATTTCTTAATTGTATAATTTCTTGTGTTAATATTTTTTTTTTATGAATACTTTTGCTTATTAAATTGTATCTTGTTTTTTTTAATGCATGTTAATTATAAGATGTAATGTTTTGAAAAGAAGTGGCCCGCCGAGTTTTTTGCCGGTCCCATAGTGGATACCCTCCTCCAACTGAGGGGGACTGAAATCTTCTCGAGGCTGAGGCGTAGGGTTAGAGCCGGCGTAGTTTTATTTGACGTTCATAAGCGCATTGTAATATGCCTACTTGGAAAAATAAATATTTCATTTCATTTCATTTCATAATATTTTTCTGAAAACAGCACAGCAAGAAATATGAATAATTTTGACTCCAAAACTAGTTTACGAATAGTAATAGCTTGTATGTAGATTGTAGGTATATTACTTATTTAACCGTCGCCTTCATTTACTTCATTCACCTATTTAAATGTGAGTGTGCACGGGAAAACGTCCCACTTTGTCGATTTCTATAAAGCCGCTTTGTCAGTTTATTCATATAAAGATACAAGTAAATCTCGCCTTAATGGTATCCGACAAAGTGGGACGTTTTACTAAACACACTCACAAATCATGTTCCCAGTACCATAACTTGGATCTGATTTTTGAGGTATGCATGCTCGAACCTATAGACTGCATCAGCATTCATCACGTATCACCATGTAAGATTACGGCCAAAAGCCTTACTTATTATGATAAAAAAACAAACTCTGAAAGTTATGCAAATGCATACATAACATAAATAATAGCGGTAACAATGTAGCACGTGTCCGTGTCCGCATGAGAGGACAACTCCTGTAATGACTACATTCTGATTATGACGTGCGTTGAGAATAATGACAGAATGGTCTCATCAAACACGCTTTTTATCTCACCTCCGCGTTACGTGTTATATCTGAGTATGATATTTCTTATTTGCCGAACAGAAGACTAATTAGATTAGCGATTTATTAGGACATTAGACTCCATTATGATAATATAGTAATTACCTATGTACTGTACTGATACTGATAACGTTTTGTAGGTTTAGATAACATACGAATTTGATAATAATCTATCAACCTTAAATAATTATCAAGCAATAACACTTCCGTTATGTATTTATTTATTGTTTAACATATTTAATAAGTACATGCAAAGGAGGACACACTGACATAAAACATTTTGAAAATAAAATAGGATCCCCACTCTCAGCATATGCCGCGCCAATCGGGCTAGTTTATGTGGGGACCTGAGTCCTGACTTAATATATGTAAAGATAAAGACAACACGACACATACGACAACGACACACAAAAACATGATAGCAACATTGTCCTCGACAAATGAGCACCAGCTGACGTCCAAGTAGTTTCATTACCTTAACCAATTATGGTTTACCATCGAGAAATTTTCCACCATTTACAGCATCCTATCTGATGGCAGGCCACTTTACGAGTTATGAATGTTATGATGATAGCGCCGGAATAATTAGATCGTAAAGCCGGTTGCTAGTTTACGATCCTTTTTGAAAAGTTCACACACCTTCGCGAAGATACAATCACAGAACTATTAAATTTACTGCACTGCATTAAGTTAACTATAACTCTATTATATTGGCTTACGTAGTCGCGTAATGGATTTAAGTTGCACATGCACAAGTTGTGAGAAGCCTAAACAGAAATAGTATCCTCGTGCCGTCCGCGCGACGTTTCCGCGGGGACGACTCACCTTAGATCCATTCTTACGTGTCTAGAAATACATCCACTACAAGGATGTATGACGTCGTCACGCGTACGTAATCGTTGAACGAATATGTTCTATTTAATTTTATATACTCCAATTCGATGCCACTGTTCGTTTAATGTAATTTCAAGATGCATGTCAATAACGCTTGAAGCATCCAAATGTTCCGCCTTCAGCTGCATTGAACTGGTGCTACTCATTGAGATGCGCGATGTCATAATGAGATCAAATGTAAAGTTCAAAAACCGCGAATGACAATGACAATCATGCACGCTTACAACTTACACGTGTTTCTCGTTACTACCGCAACCGCATGGACTTATGGACATGACCATTCACCTGCAGCATCTCATGAATTACCTTATGTATGCATGTGGTCGTAGCTCGGACAGATTCGTAAAAACAATATGTTAACATGTGCAATCTTTTTTTTTTGTGGGTGTTGCTACAGTAATAAATGTATTTTGGTATCACATATGTATTACTTGATCACGCTACATAATTTCTCCAAAGACCCCAAATAAGAAAAGGCTAGCTGACCTTCATGCGAATTAACTATTCATGGCCGTTAACAACCCTACGAAGTATCGCGCAGGTCGCGATGATCAACCTTTTCGCCTGGCCCAAGGTCTACAAGTGCAATTTATAATGTGAACTCTACTCGAGGTTCAAGAAAATAATGAAATAGGGTATCCCCTGCACCTCTGCCGGTGCATCTTGTAATAGTAGGTACTATCAGCAGCAAAAGTGCATGGAGAAATTAGGAATGAATTCATTGATAAATTCGCCATGCACTTATATGCAGCTGTTAGTACCATTAGCCTATAAGGGCCTACCAAAAGTAGAAATGTTTTATTTTTGTTGCTTCAAGTTGTCGTTTTTTTGTAGCAAATCGTACTCGTTATGAATGTGAGTATTCTGTTTTTGTTTAGTTGACCCTGAGACTTATTTTCCGAGCCTGCTGCATCAAGATGCCAGCTGCATGTTTCACCTAAATTGTTGGAGCAGCAGCGAAATTGGTAGGCGGCTGTATTAGATTGGCTGAAGTTTAGGCCATGTTCAATATTTGCCGCTTTGTTTCAAGTTTTCTCTGTATCTGTACCTCGACGCCGCCGTCCTCGTCCACAATGGCATCAACGAGAAACATTCAACAGCATACCTCCTTCTGTTGCATATTGGCGAACTGTGATAATGGCGTCTTCTTTTTTAGAGCAGCAACTTTGGTTTCTCTTCCGGGTATAAAAGAGAACTTTTATACCACTCGAAATTCTCGGGTATCCCTCTATGACTGTTCTCCATAATTATGTTCATGCTAATCATACTAAACAACGTAAGCATTCCCAGGGTGTCCACTTTCTGGAAAGTCAGGGAAAGTCAGGGAAAAGTCAGGGAAGCTCATAGTGGTCATGGAAAGTCAGGGAAAGTCAGGGAAATGATTTGGAGGTCAGGGAAAAATTTGGCACCAAGAAAAAAAAAACAAAAAGTATTGAAAAATGTATACGATTTCTTGGGTTTGGCCACATCCATGACAGCAAAGATGGATCCCGGTAGTGATTTTAAGGCAACTTAGAATTGTCTCTTTAGACTTTTATGACAAGTATAGTGCCTGGCCTCCATGCCAGTGATTACTAATAATAAGGGATATCTTCATGCTCTAGCTTAATTTATCTATATATATTTGTGCAACATTCATAATGGGCGACGTGAAAACGACAAAGTTACGTCGCTGTCAGAATTCTAAGTATCTATCCGACGTTCCAAAGCGGAGTTCCTCATAAAGCCAATGGTGCAAAACGTCACATAAAGGCGCAATCTTGTATGAGTCAAAGGAGCATAGGAGGATAATGAGCCTGACGATAAGAATCACTTTGAAACCTAAAGGCATGTCGTGGCAAAACACCTAAATGAGCATCCCGACTCTGACAACAGACAAAAAATTTCGCGCTCGCTTCGCTCGCGATTACTACTTTTACATAGTTCATATTTTTGTTCTTGGTCAATACTTCGCGCTCACTATTACGCTCGATATCTCGTTTTCATTTCAAAAGCCTGCTTTCTTGCTCTCCTGCTCGCTCTGGTACTCCATTTTGTTTGCTATGTTATGTGCTATCAGCTGCAAAAGTGCATGGCGAATTTGTCAATGAGTTCATTTATACTTTCTCCATGCAATTTTGCAGCTCACTGTATGTGATAACTACTATCAGCCCCAGGGACGTATAAAAGTGGAACATTTTTCGCGCTCGCTGCGCTCGCGATATTTTTTTCTGCCACACTATATCCAAGGGTACCAAAACTCAAACTCGCTGGTATGAAAAATTAAAGTTTAATAGTTAACATAAAGGTAAAAAAAACCGTAGCTATATAAGTATGAATTGCCTTGAAAATGTTAAAATTTCGTACTTTACGTACGTGTACAAACATATTCCAGAAAAAAATTAGCTGTGACAGACGGACAGACAGGCGCACGAGTGATCCTATAAGGGTTCCGTTTTTCTAAAAAAACTGCTTTTTTCAGGTTCTTTTTTTCAAGACAGAAAAAAACCGTTTCACAACCCTGAGCAAAAGTGGTAAAAATGTCATCATAAAATGAACATTTGGTCAGGGAAATTTTCTTAAATGGTCATGGAAAGTCAGGGAAAAGTCAGGGAATTTTTTTTGGGTTTAGTAGTGGACACCCTGATTCCTGATGGTTTAGTTATTGCCACGTTGCTATATTTTATGCCATCCATACTAGGAAATAGGAGTCGTGAACAGAAAGCTACCAGAATTTAGTAATAAATATATTTGGGAAAAGATTATTTTTCATTTGAATACATATATTATTTATTGAAATCCCAAGATCACTGCACCGATCTGACTGAAAATGCCGGCGAGCCGCCGCCAGCAATTTTTTGATGCCGGCGCGCAAACCTAATACGTCTTCACGTGTTTACACAGGTTGTATACTTTCCAGAACTGAACATTTGCACACCTTGCAACCTTGGCTGTTTCATTCATTATGTTGCTATGCACATAGAACCTTCAAATTTAGTCCCTCGGTCGTAATCCTTAACCTTTCGTATGCGTCTGTCAAAAAATTGTCATTAATATATTAGTCATAATAACTACATGTTAAAGTTGAAACAATATGGAGCAGATCTGCTCCTAAGCATACGAGAGGTTAAATAATAAATACTTATGTTACTTCTTCACAACAAAACCATTGTCATAATCAACATTCAATTCGCAACGAAGTCGCAGTAGATGTTCTACTTTATTATTTTATTTATATGGCTGAGCAATTAAATAACTATCAATTTATCTGGTTGCTTAGACACCTGCATTAAGTGCATTTTTATCTGGTGCACTTTTATTAATTAATTGCTTATATAAATATTGCAAAATAATAAGCTGTTCTATCTGTAGAAAATAGTATCCGAATGGTTTTTGCTCGTGTTTTTGATTAATTTGGAGTAAAGCTGTTGTTAAAAGATATTTAGTTTATTGTCCTAATTACCTTATAATACGAATGCTCTTCCTCCCAAATTTTACCTACTATTCTTTTTCAACACCATAAGAAGTTCTCTTAGAAAAATAGAAAACCTTTAAAGTAAATGCTATCCTTAAACCTGTCGCCTAAAGTTAATTTCGACTCTTTTTTTTTTAATGAAACTTACTTTTTGTTATGTGTCCTTGACACTTTTGACATCTGTCAATAGTGATAGTACAATCGCGTAAAGAGTCATAACTTCATAAGTATGTCGTAAGACTTTCGTTTATATTAGGCCCAACGTTTCGGACTTGCCATTAGATTAGATTGGATTTCTTTATTTCATGATAAAAATTACACTATAACGTTACATGTCAAAGTTATGTTTATCTCCTCATCATGGTGTAAGTTCCGTAGTCTGCCTGTGGCCACCACAAAACGTCGTCGGGCCAAATAATATTTTTACTGGTGTTCATTCTGAAACTACGAAATCAAAATCAAAAATCAAAATAATTTATTCAGCAAATAGGCCACAGGGGTATCTACTTTTACACGTCACGAGTAGGCGAAATCCAAAAAAGTTTACTTAACGTTTTGCCCTTGAAGTGTGATCAGGAATACGTTATTGAAATTATTCGGTTTCCTCGTGTTACACTGTGCATAGTACTATAGATAGGTTTTTGAAGGGCGACTGTTTAGTGTTTACCATCAGACGGGCCTAGTGCTCGGTGTCTCCGATGTGCTACAAAGATAGGTGCTAATTTGCGCCTACTCGCTTGGTAACTAACAAATAAGCGAGTACCCAACTACTTTCCTAGAGGCTTCATAGTCCGTGGCGTCTAGACGCCGTCTAGACAGTCTTATTACTCATCGCGTCGTCGCATATTGCGTGACGTAGCCTCCACTTTTGGACCACGTGTAACGAAACTATCATGTCCCCACTGAAGGCGAATAATGAAATATGTCAAAGAGTAGATCCAGTATCACTCTTATCTTATAGATAGTTGTTGTCCCGCAAAAAAAACATCGAAAGGTTTTTAAATAGATAAGAGAAATTTAAAAGCCAGCGACCGGAATGGATGGTGCAAGATTGAATGTGTGATTGTATATGTTTATACCTCCTGTTTACACGTGTCGTTGAAACCAGTCATTCCGACTCTCGAAACTATCCACCTCAAATTTCTTTATGCCCCTTATCATGCACGGGTACATACCGACTAGTGATCCGGAAGATAACACGTGGAAGCCATTAACCTTGCAGTAAAAGCGTATTTGCAAACAAGTCGAGGTGGACCCGAAGGTCGGCGGGTCGCGGTCGCGACGACGCGACTCGTCTTATTGACGTCCGAGCCCTTCCTTGCAGGCCGTGTGAGTGTGAGTCGTATTCCTTTTGCTTGTGCTCGAGCACGAGGCGGCCTCTTGGCTTCAACTACTCCACGTTAAATTACCCAGAAGGGTAAGCATATTGAATTGTTGAGTATGACATCTAGATTTTACAAGAACTGTCAGTTCCAAAAACTGGCAGGTCATGCCCAAAAGTAAACCAGGTGTATTCATTACCTGCTACCTACTACAATCACAATATCCCGCTTAATTCTTCCTTGAGTACCTAACCTGACCATTGTTTTCGGGACTATGGAGTCAGGTAAAGGATTCCTGCATTTCCGGTGCAGCCTGTGATTCACTTTTACAGGAAGAACAAAAAGGACGCGTCAAAGTTTCTGATCCAGGCAGGCAAGCATGGTCGCGTGATGAGCGATATAACGTCAGGCCGTCCTTTCGCACTATTTGTAAGTGCGATAGGGAACTAGTGTGCTACGCCCGCAGGAATGTAAATGATAGGGAAAAGCTTGCTTATTTTTTCCTGTTTAGAATTAGCAATAAATGTAAATTAACAAATTTTAGTTAGGACAAGTGATGAACTGATGGTGATGACAGATATAGATCTAGATGAGTTAGTTATTAGATTTAGGGCAATTAATTAAAAGACACATGGCGATTTATAAGAGTTGAAATATATTATCGCAATATAGTAAGGCAAGGTGTGCTCCTATTAATAGCTACCAAGGGACTAAAGTACAAACGAAGTCCTTAAGATTAGGAACTATGGGCTGTTGTTTTTTATTCAATAGTTTACATGTATGAGAGAGAAAGTATAACAATATACTTGTTAGAGTAAGATAGATTTAGTTTTGTTAATTCCAACACGCCCCCTCAAAAATAAATCTATGATTAAAATCATTATACAAAACAATAGCAGCATCACCCGCCTTTTTCTGGGAAACATTATGGCCAACATTTGTTCAAAGGTAAGGGAAACCCAGTAAAACCTTACCAGCCATGTCATCAACTTATTTCTAAAATACAATCCAACTTGTTTGACATTTCCTACCTATATGGTACCATATCTAAGAACATAGAACACATATGCATATGTGATTTAACACACCAGAATCGATTGATCAGATCGATTCAATTATAAGTCAAAACATAGTCGTTTAAATACAACACATTTATAACCACATAAAACCACACATAAATATAAATTTCACAGACACTTATAACGTTTAAGTCTTAATATTAACGCTGACATTTTATACGCTTACATTTATGTCAACAGGTATATGACATGTATTCATATTGTAATGTTTCATAGGTATAACATTCATACAAACTGTACATCATGAACAAATTAAAAATACATACTTAGTTGTTCTAAGGTTAGTTGGAAGAGATCCCTTAAAGGGAATAAGCTCGCCTCTGTACATAACCATTAAAATTATTTACTGTACTGTCTGTACTTCACATAATTTATTCTGTGCAATAAAGTGTTTACTACTACTACTACATTACCACAGTTTCTTACAACTATACATAATGAAACATATTACTTTCACAATAAAACAACCATTCATAAATCATGACATAAAACTTATTAGTTAAATACGTATCAATTATAATACGTAGTTTCAGCTTACACTATTTTCAATTAATTATAGGTATATAAACCACAAGCTGTATATTATTTTCATAATCATTCCGTAAAATTGTACTGGAATACATAAGGTTCACATTTCTATACATTTCTCATGTACCATTTTCTCTGACAGGTTCATATGTAGATATATTTTAGAACTAACCTGTCTGTGCTTGTACATGCACATTGTATTAACTACCACCAATGATATATGTATAATAGAATTAGAAACAATCTAATTGATCCTTTATCAATGAACTTAAAAGTTCAGCTTTATCAATGCCACTTTGCTGTTTGACAATTACCGAAAACCACTTCATAGAAGTTTGTCACCCCTATAGAGTGTCCACTGTTCGGCTCACTTATGATTTCCTTATCCGTGAGAATCAACTTGACACTCTTTAGCATAACGAAACGTATCGCCTTGTTTACGTTAGCTCAAGTTGGCTAAGAACACCACTTCATTTCTACAAAGTCCTTTGTTTTTCAATTGGAACTCTTTGCATTATTTTACTTCACATTCCAAATGCAAAGATTTGTTTAGCTAAGTATAGTTATTTAAAATGCTACAACAATACGAGTATTGCTTTATTTTACTTATTATTGTGTGTTACTATATTTTAAATATAATTATTTTAATTGGACCCTTTATTTATGATTAATAAGTTCTTAATGTATGTATATCATTTAAAATGAAATTTATTTAATATATCACTGTCTGTGCCTACTAGTTAAGTAGTCTTTATTATAAAATATTATTCATTCCCAGGCTCCGTTGTTTCGTCATCATCATCATCATCATCATCATCATCAGTTACATTTATAATAAAACGATTTAGACATTGTCCACTAAATGGTCGAGTTGTAACATGTGCCTACTAGATAATGGTTAAAATAGAATAAGGTTTTTATATTTATTTATAACCAAGTGTTAGGTATTAGTTTTGCTGTGTTCTGAGAGGAGGTCATATTTAGCTAACCAAATAAAATATAATTGAAAGACTTATATTAAGACTCTTTCACTTGCAATTTTCGAGTATAAAATTTGTAGGTAAGTATCTAATGATTATAATATGGAACCCATTTTTTTTAATGAGTATTAGAGAGTATTAGACAGAGTTGTAAATTTTAAAGATAAATAATATTATGCATTGTTGCATTTCTAGTTGGTCTAATAAAAAATAAGAGAGACGGCTACAAGAATTATATACCTACGTCTATGATGCAACATCGTGCTATTATTTTCTTACTATCTTTGTGTGAATGACTAGATATTAAAAGAAAAGTAGAGTTATGATTTTTATCAACAATTGTACCTATTTATGCAATTTAGGAAGGTATCTACTTATATTATATGTTCTGAAAATCTTTTTGCTTTGAAAAAAAAACTTTATATACCTAGTAGTGTAACTGCACATGTATTTTACAAAGAAATATAATTTGTTTAATTTTGTTATATTTAACTACAAGTGCAACAAAAAAATGGACTTTATATGTTTAGACTAATTTATATATTATTTTTGATCTAAACTATTTAGTTTTTATTTGTTTAGTTTTTGTTTTAACTGTTGAGTTTCGATTGATCTATCTACTCTCAACCATCTAAAATTATAATTATACATATTTAAATTTAAAATTTGTGCTTGGATATTTTATCTCAAAACTTGTATAAAAGCTGTCGGTAAAACAAACCATCCCGCGTCGTTTCCGACGCGACGCAAAGATACCCATCACACATTGGCCGCGTTTCCACGCTGAACCACGATGGACCATCACACAGTGGCCGCGTTTCCACGCTGAACCACGATGGACATGTCAATTATACAAACACACACACACAATAGTTTTAATCATAACACAAAAAATCCTGAAGACATTTTTCGAATTTCCATTTCCCTCAAACTCATGTGGCCCAAAAACAGACTTTTCGGAAAACCCCGAATGTCTAACGAAATTCCATTTCCCTCAAACTCATGTGGCCCAAAAACAGACTTTTCGGAAAACCCCGAATGTCTAACGAAATTCCATTTCCCTCAAACTCATGTGGCCCAAAAACAGACTTTTCGGAAAACTCCCGAATGTCTAACGAATTTCCATTTCCCTCAAGACCAGATGGCCGATAGTCAGACTTTTCAGAAAAACTGAATGTCCATATGGAATTCATACAGACTCACATGGTCGATAAACAGACTTTTCAGAAACACTCTGAATGTCCAAATGGAATTCATACAGACTCACATGGTTGATAATCAGACTTTTACATGGTCGATAAACAGACTTTTCAGAAACACTCTGAATGTCATTATGGAATTCATACAGACTCACATGGTTGATAATCAGACTTTTCAGAAAAACTCTGAACGTCTCTATGGAATTCTATCAATGACATACTGCGCTATATTTTTTTTTTTTTTTTACACCTTTTTCATATGGCTCAAGACATAACTAAATTATGTTTACAAACACAGAACCATATACCTCGAGGATTTTATATGACCACAAAGATGTATTACAATTATTATATCAGTGCTAATTTAATTCAAAAGAACGAGTTTTCAGTCATGAAGTAACACAACAATAAAATGTTATTTCGTTCTTACATCATTATAACATCTTAAAGGTACTTATATTTAAACATAATGCCATTTAAGACAACATAAATATGCATACATACTTACATACAGTCACGCCCGTATCCCATAAAGGGGTAGGCAGAGCACATGAAACTGTAAATGTATTAATATGTGCCACTTTAAATACGTATCTCATCATTCTCAGATACTTTCTTTAGACAATCTGACAAATATAAAAAACTGAGCTCCTTTAATAATAAAACAAAAAAAATACTAATTTATGAGATTTCAAGTATCCATCGAGCGCACCAGTGGGCCAATTCAACAAAACATGTGTTTTGCCCTTACAAGTCAAATGAAGCGTCACTATTCACAACGTGCGTATTTTAACTCCACTGTTGTACTTAATGCTTGTGTATTTAAATTTTATAGCATTAGATGTTTCGTATTTGTGTAGTGACCCAAAAATAAAGTACAAATACTAATTAATACGTACTTCCTGTTCAAAAGTCACAATTCTATAATATTAATTGTATTGTTAATTAAAGTGACGACAAGTATTCCAAAACATGACTCAGGGAATGTAAAAGAATAATAAATATAATTATACCATACGTACCATACCTTACACTTACTAATGTGTAAGTCAATACCATGATTCCATCATTGGATATACGCTGACAAGTATGTCAGCATAGGAAGGTGCTGTAAATTCAGGTTTGCTGATTACTTCAATGTCAGGAAACATGTGGTAGACGTAGCCCACGTAGCACTCACGTCGATCAATTATATTACAGTTGTCTCTCGTCATTACCATTAGCGCATTAACGTTGAGCGCTGCGTTGCATAGTTAACTCTCTTTCTTGGTCACAACATATTCCTTATTCCTTCTCAGATAATGGAACAACTTTCATGTCACTGTAGTTACTAAGTATATAAAATTACTCGTACTCTGATAATATGCCCCTTTTTAAGGGATAAGAGGCAAACGAGCGGACGGATCAGTAAGCAGTCGCTGATGTTAAGCAATTAATGTCACAGACAGATATATCTGTAATATTACAAAAGTTGTAAGTGCGTTGCTGGCAGCGAAAAGAGAAATACGCTGTTATTATTGCAGGTTCGAAGCTTTGGTCCTTAAATACGGCAAACGTCAGTTGAGTCAGTATGTATTATGTTTCATTTAACACTAGGTATAATATTCAATCCGTTTTTATTAGTTTGCACACGTTCGTTGAAACCTTGAAGGTGTACAGTTATTCTTATTCTCACCTCTTCAGATTTTAAATGAATACTTTTATTTAAAACCAGCAGCAACAAAAATCATTTTTCTTCTTCTAATTTTCTTTTCATATGTGTTTTCAAATAGTACATCAAGTACTGGACAATGCATGGCTGCCTCAGTTTTCTTCCTTTTCAAATGCACCATTATTTTAGGTTTACGACTCCTTTTCCATCAAACACCATTAAAAAAAACGTAGATAGTTTATTAACTATTGAACTTGTAAGTTCCGCATACTTTTCTTATCACCAATTCGTCACTGAAGGGTTAGTGTTCCATTTAATATGTAAATGTTCACAATCACATAAATTTCACGTCTATTGTCCACAAACGAATCTCACAACACTATTTACAAAAATCTAATTAAATGTGTCTGGGCCCATAACCTATTAGATTTAGGGCAATTAATTAAAAGACACATGGCGATTTATAAGAGTTGAAATATATTATCGCAATATAGTAAGGCAAGGTGTGCTCCTATTAATAGCTACCAAGGGACTAAAGTACAAACGAAGTCCTTAAGATTAGGAACTATGGGCTGTTGTTTTTTATTCAATAGTTTACATGTATGAGAGAGAAAGTATAACAATATACTTGTTAGAGTAAGATAGATTTAGTTTTGTTAATTCCAACATTAGTAACTTTGAAAATTTACCAACATAACTGGTGGGGTGTAATTTGAGTTAAGTGTAAATATAAGGTTTTTGTTTAAAAATATCTTAGATCTTCTTACATGTTTTAACAACAACAAATAAAATTTTTGTTTTTTAAGGAAGTTTCCGAAATAAATTAATTGTTATCAGCGCGTTTGCATAAATATCCGTCTGGTATTTACATATTATCAGTAGCTCCGGGATCGACTGCACTGGTTGTCGCTATGCAACTTCAAAAATAATCACTTTACTGATTATGTGCATGTTGCGCTATAGTCATTATGAATGTGATCAATGTAATGCTTGCACTACTTACGCCCGTGACGTCAGACCTATCCTCGCCCCAGCCTCAAATATTACTCTTGCATACAAATGTGCCGGTCGAGGGCGAGCGTAAAAAACGAAGCGTCTGTCGTCATCGAGTCATCTCAGAGGACACACGTGTATATAAGGCGGGACCGCCTCGGCCACGGCTGCCGGAAGACCTGCTCGGAAACAACTTACTACAGTTACTAGGAAGCCGTTACTTGCCGGGGCGTGCACGAGCGTGACATAATTACGCATAAGCGGCACAGTCGTCACAGAGTAATATCTTATTTCCAGATAATACATGAAACGTTATCCATGCAACAATGTTATAACAAGTAAGGTCAGTTTTACGAGACTCGAGATTTTTTTTAACTCAAAATGAGTTCAATCTTAGGCTCGACCTAAATAGAATCAAAGAAGAAGTCGAGAATTATAATAAATGATAATTGGAACTATAGAAATCCTACGGCGCCGTCATTATGGAAAATTTTCACAACCTATGTCAATTAAATCATCAAAGTGCTTAATAAATGTCCTCGAAAATCTCTTGTATTATGGGACTGGTAATAGTGGTAATCGACAACATGTAAACATTCGAAATAATATTTTGACTAGTTAATACAGAAACCTAATACGTTTTCGCTCGGTCAATAATACCTTGCTTTTCCAATCCGCAATACGAACCGAGCGCCCAATCTACGAAGGATCAATTAAGAGTTGTTGAGTGCCATGTGTTATATTAAATTATATCCCAAACTTACGTGTAATTGAATTCCATACGTCGGTGTGCACATGAGCGATGTGTCCGATACAAACAACGCAACTGGTCATCGATGGACCTTATATGTTTACAATAAAGTTGACAACTGGTTAGTGTTTCTACAAAACACTACCCGTAGTGGTCCTGATTTAATTACGGACCCTGCAATAGGGTGGGTAGCTAGTGTTACCGTTCTAATCGCAAAATATAAACTAGTGACCTAAATCCTCTTTTTTTATAGAGAGGGACCATTTAGGCACAATGTATGGGACGCTCTGTACCTTTCCACTCTACTAAGATAGTCAGAGAGAAAGAGGGGAATCTCGGACTAGAACCTACCCACTCCTGCGCCGGCGTTTCCTCCTCCTTGAAGGTGTTCTGGGATCGAGACTTTTTTGCAGAAGGAGGCTACCCCTTCCCATTTTCTCTCGCTACCCTCGTGGCTGCTCTGAGGTAAGGTCTTAACTCGACGGTTACAGTTATTATTGTATAGTAAATAGTAACCCTACAAATAAATAATTTATTTCCGTATTAAACCGGTTTCCCTATCTCATGAAATAAACATGGACCTCTCTAAAAATACAAATTAAGATAATAATAGTGGCACGTGTGGCAATTAAAGTTGTCGTAAAACCGTAATGGCATAATCATACCACCGTTCACACATTACTGGCAAATTGTGAACTTCACTGCATAGACTTAAGGCTCAGAGTTTAAGACCATCTCTCTGAAGGTTGTGTTTGTATAAACAATGAAGACGCTCGGCAACAGTAGCTAAGATCAAAGTGCATAAAATGGTACTAAGGACCTAATTAACTATTATGAGATCATAGCTTGCCTCGTCAATACTTAGAATGGAGTGAAATTGTTGTTTATTTTTTCGGATTTTACTGTTCTGATTTCGAGCCCTATGAAGCCAAAATTTGATAGAAAAAATACTTGAGACAGGGCTAAGATGAAAATAATAATTAATAAATAAATAATGACGTATAAATATGTTCTTTACATATCCCGCACCTTTTTTTTGGTCTTCTCTGTTTGGCCTAAAGGTTGACTGGTAGAGAATGCCGTGTAGCATTAAGTCCGCCTTTTGTAACTGTATATTTTTACTGTGCAATAAAGTTTAAATAAAATAAAAAAAAATATGCATATGCACACCTTTGGCAGTTGCTTCCTGCATTGTATGTGAAGTGGAGGCTCCAAGTTGGAGCTACAGAGCTCAGATCTCTATAGTATCACTAATCACTTTACTGTTGAAAGATGTCGAAAAACATGAAAATATGAATTTACCTTTTGTAAAGCGCGCTTACCTTTAGTTTTAAATACACCTCACTTCGTATTTAGTCGTGTTCAGTAGCCTTACCATGACTTTTTTAAGTGAAAAAATACGTTACGTTTTCAGTGAGAGTTACGGAAAATGTATGGAAAAACTGAACAGCGCTCCAAGCGGAAACGCTCACGTACTAAAATTTTCATCGGTACCATAAGTTATTAACGTGTTTACTCCGAGTTTTTAATACGTTCCTAACTTTACAGCTAAGGCGCTCTCTTTCTGATTGTATGAAGTCAATAGAACCAGAACTATTTGACAGTCTCTAGTGAAAACTCAATACTTTACGTGAGTAATCATGACAGTCACTAACGTAAAAGTAAACCACCAATTCACTCTGATGTGTCATTACTGTCAAATTATATAACAATCCCATAACATTTTCACGATTATATTTGCAATTTTAAATGCAATTATGACTAATATGTATTAATGTATAATATTACGTGAAATTAAAGAACAGCTTAAATGTAGCAGTTAGTCAGTAGTTCGATAAAAAGATAAACCAGTGATGAAACCAGTGCTTGATACTTTTACAAAGGTAATGAGTTAGGTTGAAACGGAACGTAATTCCACCAAGTAAGGATCTGCTACCGGCTAAATAAATATTTTTAAGTGAAATCCTGAAATAACTTACTTGAATTGGTGACCACATTCAAGATAAACATTGGACTGCGCAGCCAAAATGTAGTTTCACGTCAGATACAGCAGAATTATCAAGAAACAACAAAAGATTATAATCAAGGTACGAGACTATTTCGGTTATAAATAGAATTTTGAATTAATTTTGTGTTGAAACCACCAAATCACAGCACAATTTGCAAAAACACATCAGCTGATTGGATATCTGTAACAGGAGGCGGTTCGACTATCTGTCATTTCGCCAGTGTTGCCACCGTTACATAGCTGCGTTCAGTAAAAATAACGTTAATGTAACCGTTATCAACGGGTATTTTTCCATTCTACGCATAGTTTGATACGACACGATTTATATATAATAAATATATTAAACTGACACTACTATCACCTGACATAGAATACTAATTGACGCAGAACTATTTTAAGAAATTTTATATTATATTGATATCATATGAGCCTATACGAGACGATAATTATTGAATATAACATATATTAATAACTGAAAATAACAAAAAATGTCAGAAAAAACGAAAACATCCAATGTCACCACGAGAAGGAAACCCCAACCACCATGCAAAAAGCAGACTGTCAACAAAAGGACAAATATCCCTATAAATGACACCCCTAAGAAGAAAAGAACTTGTATATCGAAATCCTTAAAGACCATTGATACGCCCAGTACAAGCGGATCCCCTAATTCTAGTGAAGCTACCGAAATTATTAATACTGCCGAAGCGTCTTACACCACTGAATCTTCAAAACCGATCGAACCCACAAATGGGTCTGACATTTCTACCATCGATACATACAATAAAATTGACATCACCACTATTTCTGACGTTACAAATAATGCCAACGATGGAAATGGATCCGACATTACTACCATCGACACATACAATAAAAATGACATCACTACTATTCCTGACGATACCAATAATGCCAACGATGGAAATGATACTGACATCCTTAATATAAACTTACTAACAAAAGCTCAATCTAAGGAATCCTTACGGGAGTTTGACAGTGATGACGAATCAATCGATTCTCTTATGGAAGATATTTTGTCAAGAAGTGCGGATACGGTGTGCGAACCACCAGCAGCACATGATTTGAAAGCTCAAATGACTGATTTAACTTTAAAGTTAAGTAGCACGGAAAACGAATTAGAAAACGTTATAATAGAAAACAACGACATGAAGAGACAAATAAATAAGTTAACACAAGAGATACAGGCATTAAAAACAATTTGTACATCCCCACCTCTACAGAATCGAAGAACACCAAATAGGAAACGACGTTTAGATAGTCCATCTAGTAATTCAGCTAGTCCCAAGGTAAATGATCTTGAGGAAAGAATACAACTTCTCCAAACAAAACTGAGTGAAGCGAACGACGAAATTATAGTTTTGAATTTAAAGATTAAGGACTTGGAACAAACAATTCAACAAGCACAGTATGTTCCATTAGCAAGATCACAAGAAGAAATTACACACACAAGCCAATCGTCAAGCACCTTAGCCTTAGACATAACAAATAAAAGAAAAATGTACATTTTAAGCGCAAACAACAAAAATAAAATAACAAACATAGCTCTTAATATGTTTAATAATAGTTTCGATTTGTGCCACTTTATCACTCCGGGTGGAGGTGTTAAAGAATTATTAAGAAACATTAAAGAAAGAACCAAAAATCTATCCGATACGGACTATTGTACAATTTTTATAGGAGATAATGATTTCACATCTACATGCAACTACCACAATTTAATTGCATACATTCGCGAAAAACTTCAGGGTCTTACTCATACAAACTTTATTCTATGTGCTCCAACCTATAGGTCTGGAGACTTTTCAAACATTTTCAATACCAGAATTGAAGTTTTCAACAACATGTTACATTTAGATGTGATTACACATAAATATGCTTGGATCTTAGACTCTAACAGAAATCTAGATTACGACCAAACTATGTTTACAAGTCGTTTGGGTCTTATAAATAATAATGGTATGAGGACTATAATGAACGATCTAAGAAATTTCTTACAGGACATCGATATTAATTATTTAGTATATAATGTACATAGCAAGATTGAGGAAATTGAGGAGACGAAAGAACTTAATTTCAATACGAATAATTTAATTGACAACACACATGATGTTTCCTGCAACGCAAACAATCCAAATGATAAAATAAATGATGACACGTTTTTTCGTAACTAATCATATCAACATAATGCATCAAAACATTGATGGACTACTGAATAAATCTGACCTCTTAAGCCTAGCACTAGATGACCTTTCAAAGACTAATAAATCAATTGATGTTATCTGCATTTCTGAGCACAATATGATAAATAATGATCTTAACATGTTACAAATTTCAAATTATAAACTCTCGTCCAACTTTACTAGGGCTGTTCGACATGGAGGTGCCTGCATTTTAGTAAAAAATGGAATTAATTACAAAGTAATAGATACAGCCTCAAAATTTTGCATTTCATGTATATTTGAGTGTTGTGCTATCGAACTCACCGACTTCAACATAACTGTTTTCTGTATTTATAGGCCGCCTAGTAGGATAAGCAAACATTTTGACATATTTTTCAACAATCTTGATGACATTTTTAATCTATATAGCTACGATAAGCAGAAGAAATTAATTTTGTGTGGTGATTTTAATATAAACATTCTTGAAGATACTAAGTATAGTAAGGAATTTAGAAACATGGTACTTAGTTATAATATGAAGTTATCAGTAAATACACCTACACGTCAATGCAGCGGTACTTGCATTGATAATATAATTCATAATGTTCGTGGTTGCACCGTAGGTCTTTACGAATTCGCTTTATCTGATCATAATGCCCAAATATTAAAATGTCCCGTGAAGAAATATTGCAAACTAAAATACTGGTATACTTTTAAACGAGACTACTCTCAAGATAACATAGATAAATTCATTGGTTGTCTAAGCGAACTCCAATTTGGCGAAGTATATTCTGCAT